>NC_069499.1:1263406835-1263546835 GCF_027579735.1 Bombina bombina | reverse complement strand
AACTTTTGGTAGTTGTTCCTCCAGCTGTTGTTTGTATTAAATGTCATGACAAACTTGTTAATGCAGAAAATATTTCCTTTAGTAAAGTACCATTACCTGTTGCAGTTCCATCAACATCTAATGTTCAGAGTGTTCCTGATAACATAAGAGATTTTGTTTCTGAATCCATTAAGAAGGCTATGTCTGTTATTCCTCCTTCTGGTAAACATAAAAAGTCTTTTAAAACTTCTCTTTATACAGATGAATTTTTAAATGAACATCATCATTCTGATTCTAATGATTCTTCTGATACAGAGGATTCTGTCTCAGAGGTTGATGCTGATAAATCGTCATATTTATTTAAAATGGAATTTATCCGTTCTTTACTTAAAGAAGTCCTAATTGCATTAGAAATTGAGGATTCTGGTCCTCTTGATACTAAATCTAAACGTTTAGACAAGGTCTTTAGATCTCCTGTGGTTATTCCAGAAGTTTTCCCTGTTCCTGGTGCTATTTCTGAAGTAATTTCCAGAGAATGGAATAATTTGGGTAATTCATTTACTCCTTCTAAATGTTTTAAGCAATTATATCCTGTACCGTCCGACAGATTAGAGTTTTGGGACAAAATCCCCAAAGTTGATGGAGCTATTTCTACCCTTGCTAAACGTACTACTATTCCTACGGCAGATGGTACTTCCTTTAAGGATCCTTTAGATAGGAAAATTGAATCCTTTCTAAGAAAAGCTTATCTGTGTTCAGGTAATCTTCTTAGACCTGCTATATCATTGGCTGATGTTGCTGCAGCTTCAACTTCTTGGTTGGAAACTTTAGCGCAACAAGTAACAGATCATGATTCTCATAATATTATTATTCTTCTTCAACATGCTAATAATTTTATCTGTGATGCCATTTTTGATATTATCAGAGTTGATGTCAGGTTTATGTCTCTAGCTATTTTAGCTAGAAGAGCTTTATGGCTTAAAACTTGGAATGCTGATATGTCTTCTAAATCAACTCTACTTTCCCTTTCTTTCCAGGGTAATCAATTATTTGGTTCTCAGTTGGATTCTATTATCTCAACTGTTACTGGTGGGAAAGGAACTTTTTTACCACAGGATAAAAAAATCTAAAGGTAAAAACAGGGCTAATAATCGTTTTCGTTCCTTTCATTTCAACAAAGAACAAAAGCCTGATCCTTCATCCTCAGGAGCAGTTTCAGTTTGGAAACCATCTCCAGTCTGGAATAAATCCAAGCCTTCTAGAAAAGCAAAGCCAGCTTTTAAGTCCACATGAAGGTGCGGCCCTCATTCCAGCTCAGCTGGTAGGGGGCAGATTACGTTTTTTCAAAGAAATTTGGATCAATTCTGTTCACAATCTTTGGATTCAGAACATTGTTTCAGAAGGGTACAGAATTGGTTTCAAGATAAGACCACCTGCAAAGAGATTTTTTCTTTCCCGTGTCCCAGTAAACCCAGTGAAAGCTCAAGCATTTCTGAAATGTGTTTCAGATCTAGAGTTGGCTGGAGTAATTATGCCAGTTCCAGTTTTGGAACAGGGGCTGGGGTTTTATTCGAATCTCTTCATTGTACCCAAGAAGGAGAATTCCTTCAGACCGGTTCTGGATCTAAAAATATTGAATCGTTATGTAAGGATACCAACATTCAAAATGGTAACTGTAAGGACTATATTGCCTTTTGTTCAGCAAGGGCATTATATGTCTACAATAGATTTACAGGATGCATATCTGCATATTCCGATTCATCCAGCTCACTATCAGTTCCTGAGATTCTCTTTCCTGGACAAGCATTACCAGTTTGTGGCTCTGCCGTTTGGCCTAGCTACAGCTCCAAGAATTTTTACAAAGGTTCTCGGTGCCCTTCTGTCTGTAATCAGAGAACAGGGTATTGTGGTATTTCCTTATTTGGACGATATCTTGGTACTTGCTCAGTCTTCACATTTAGCAGAATCTCATACGAATCGACTTGTGTTGTTTCTTCAAGATCATGGTTGGAGGATCAATTCACTAAAAAGTTCATTGATTCCTCAGACAAGGGTAACCTTTTTAGGGTTCCAGATAGATTCAGTGTCCATGACTCTATCTTTGACAGACAAGAGACGTCTAAAATTGATTTCAGCTTGTCGAAACCTTCAGTCACAATCATTCCCTTCGGTAGCCTTATGCATGGAAATTCTAGGTCTTATGACTGCTGCATCGGACGCGATCCCCTTTGCTCGTTTTCACATGCGACCTCTTCAGCTCTGTATGCTGAACCAATGGTGCAGGGATTACACAAAGATATCTCAATTAATATCTTTAAAACCGATTGTCCGACATTCTCTGACGTGGTCGACAGATCACCATCGTTTAATTCAGGGGGCTTCTTTTGTTCTTCCGACCTGGACTATAATCTCAACAGATGCAAGTCTTACAGGTTGGGGAGCTGTGTGGGGGTCTCTGGCGGCACAAGGGGTTTGGGAATCTCAGGAGGTGAGATTACCGATCAATATTTTGGAACTCCGTGCAATTTTCAGAGCTCTTCAGTCTTGGCCTCTTCTGAAGAGAGAATCGTTCATTTGTTTTCAGACAGACAATGTCACAACTGTGGCATACATCAATCATCAAGGAGGGACTCACAGTCCTCTGGCTATGAAAGAAGTATCTCGAATTCTGGTTTGGAATCCAGCTCCTGTCTAATCTCTGCGGTTCATATCCCAGGTATAGACAATTGGGAAGCGGATTATCTCAGTCGCCAAACGTTGCATCCGGGCGAATGGTCTCTTCACCCAGAGGTATTTCTTCAGATTGTTCAAATGTGGGAACTCCCAGAAATAGATCTGATGGCTTCTCATCTAAACAAGAAACTTCCCAGGTATCTGTCCAGATCCCGGGATCCTCAGGCGGAGGCAGTGGATGCATTATCACTTCCTTGGAAGTATCATCCTGCCTATATCTTTCCGCCTCTAGTTCTTCTTCCAAGAGTAATCTCCAAGATTCTGAAGGAATGCTCGTTTGTTCTGCTGGTAGCTCCAGCATGGCCTCACAGGTTTTGGTATGCGGATCTTGTCCGGATGGCCTCTTGCCAGCAGTGGACTCTTCCGTTAAGACCAGACCTTCTGTCACAAGGTCCTTTCTTCCATCAGGATCTCAAATCCTTAAATTTAAAGGTATGGAGATTGAACGCTTGATTCTTGGTCAAAGAGGTTTCTCTGACTCTGTGATTAATACTATGTTACAGGCTCGTAAATCTGTATCTAGAGAGATATATTATAGAGTCTGGAAGACTTATATTTCTTGGTGTCTTTCTCATCATTTTTCCTGGCATTCTTTTAGAATTCCGAGAATTTTACAGTTTCTTCAAGATGGTTTAGATAA
This sequence comes from Bombina bombina, assembly GCF_027579735.1. NCBI lineage: Eukaryota > Metazoa > Chordata > Amphibia > Anura > Bombinatoridae > Bombina > Bombina bombina. Next base: position 1,263,543,483 of record NC_069499.1, on the reverse strand, counting down.
AGGTTTGTCCGCAAGTTCCTTGAAAGGACAAATCTCTGCTCTTTCTGTTCTTTTTCACAGAAAGATTGCTAATCTTCCTGATATTCATTGTTTTGTACAAGCTTTGGTTCGTATAAAACCTGTCATTAAGTCAATTTCTCCTCCTTGGAGTTTGAATTTGGTTCTGAGGGCTCTTCAAGCTCCTCCTTTTGAACCCATGCATTCATTGGACATTAAATTACTTTCTTGGAAAGTTTTGTTCCTTTTGGCCATCTCTTCTGCCAGAAGAGTCTCTGAATTATCTGCTCTTTCTTGTGAGTCTCCTTTTCTGATTTTTCATCAGGATAAGGCGGTGTTGCGAACTTCTTTTGAATTTTTACCTAAGGTTGTGAATTCCAACAACATTAGTAGAGAAATTGTGGTTCCTTCATTATGTCCTAATCCTAAGAATTCTAAGGAGAAATCGTTGCATTCTTTGGATGTTGTTAGAGCTTTGAAATATTATGTTGAGGCTACTAAGTCTTTCCGTAAGACTTCTAGTCTATTTGTAATCTTTTCCGGTTCTAGGAAAGGTCAGAAAGCTTCTGCCATTTCTTTGGCATCTTGGTTGAAATCCTTAATTCACCATGCTTATGTCGAGTCGGGTAAAACTCCGCCTCAAAGGATTACAGCTCATTCTACTAGGTCAGTTTCTACTTCCTGGGCGTTTAGGAATGAGGCTTCGGTTGATCAGATTTGCAAAGCAGCAACTTGGTCCTCTTTGCATACTTTTACTAAATTCTACCATTTTGATGTGTTTTCTTCTTCTGAAGCTGTTTTTGGTAGAAAAGTACTTCAGGCAGCGGTTTCAGTTTGAATCTTCTGCTTATGTTTTCATTAAACCTTATTTTGGGTGTGGATTATTTTCAGCAGGAATTGGCTGTCTTTATTTTATCCCTCCCTCTCTAGTGACTCTTGCGTGGAAAGATCCACATCTTGGGTAGTCATTATCCCATACGTCACTAGCTCATGGACTCTTGCTAATTACATGAAAGAAAACATAATTTATGTAAGAACTTACCTGATAAATTCATTTCTTTCATATTAGCAAGAGTCCATGAGGCCCACCCTTTTTGGTGGTTATGATTTTTTTGTATAAAGCACAACTATTCCAATTCCTTATTTTATATGCTTTCACACTTTTTTATCACCCCACTTCTTGGCTATTCATTAAACTGATTTGTGGGTGTGGTGAGGGGTGTATTTATAGGCATTTTGAGGTTTGGGAAACTTTGCCCCTCCTGGTAGGAATGTATATCCCATACGTCACTAGCTCATGGACTCTTGCTAATATGAAAGAAATGAATTCATCAGGTAAGTTCTTACATAAATTATGTTTTACGCCATATCTTATGGTAGATTTTCCTGGTGACAGGTTTTCGTGCCTGTATAAGGGCATCAATGACTGACTCGGAGAAGCCACGCTTTGATAAAATCAAGCGTTCAATCTCCATGCAGTCAGTCTCAGAGAAATTAGATTCGGATGATTGAAAGGACCTTGTAGTAGAAGGTCTTGTCTCAGAGGCAGGGTCCATGGTGGAAAGGATGACATGTCCACTAGGTCTGCATACCAGGTCCTGCGTGGCCACGCAGGCGCTATCAAGATCACTGATGCTCTCTCCTGTTTGATTTTGGCAATCAGTCGAGGGAGCAGAGGAAACGGTGGAAACACATAAGCCAGGTTGAAGAACCAAGGCGTTGCTAGAGCATCTATCAGTGCCGCTTCTGGGTCCCTGGACCTGGATCCGTAACAAGGAAGCTTGGCGAGACGCCATGAGATCCAGTTCTGGTTTGCCCCAACGATGAACCAATTGAGCAAACACCTCCGTATGAAGTTCCCTCTCCCCAGGATGAAAAGTCTGACTTAGAAAATCCGCCTCCCAGTTCTCTACACCTGGGATATAGATTGCTGATAGGTGGCAAGAGTGAGTCTCTGCCCAGCGAATTATCTTGGAGACTTCTAACATCGCTAGGGAACTCCTGGTTCCCCCTTGATGGTTGATGTAAGCCACAGTCGTGATGTTGTCCGACTGAAATCTGATGAACCTCAGGGTTGCTAACTGAGGCCAAGCTAGAAGAGCATTGAATATTGCTCTTAACTCCAGAATATTTATTGGGAGGAGTTTCTCCTCCTGAGTCCACGATCCCTGAGCCTTCAGGGAATTCCAGACTGCACCTCAACCTAGAAGGCTGGCATCTGTTGTTACAATTGTCCAATCTGGCCTGCGAAAGGTCATACCTTTGGACAGATGGACCCGAGATAGCCACCAGAGAAGAGAATCTCTGGTCTCTTGATCCAGATTTAGCAGAGGGGACAAATCTGTGTAATCCCCATTCCACTGACTGAGCATGCATAGTTGCAGCGGTCTGAGATGTAGGCACGCAAATGGCACTATGTCCATCGCCGCTACCATCAAGCCGATTACTTCCATACACTGAGCCACCGAAGGGCATGGAATAGAATGAAGAACACGGCAAGATTTTAGAAGCTTTGATAACCTGGATTCTGTCAGGTAAATCTTCATTTTTACAGAATCTATCAGAGTCCCTAGGAAGGAGACTCTTGTGAGTGGGGATAGAGAACACTTTTCCTCGTTCACCTTCCACCCATGTGACCTGAGAAATGCCAGAACTATGTCCGTATGTGACTTGGCAATCTGAAAGCTTGACGCCTGTATCAGGATGTCGTCCAGATAAGGGGCCACTGATATACCTTGCGGTCTTAGGACCGCCAGAAGCGATCCCAGAACCTTTGTAAAGATTCTTGGAGCTGTAGCTAACCCGTAGGGAAGAGCCACAAATTGGTAATGCCTGTCCAGAAAGGCAAACCTTAGGAACCGATGATGATCTTTGTGAATCGGTATATGAAGGTAAGCATCCTTCAAATCCACTGTGGTCATGTACTGACCCTCCTGGATCATAGGTAGGATGGTCTGAATAGTTTCCATTTTGAATGATGGAACTCTGAGGAATTTGTTTAAGATCTTTAGATCCAAAATGGGTCTGAAGGTTCCCTCTTTTTTGGGAACCACAAACAGATTTGAATAAAAAGAGTACAAGATATCAAACAGCGCTCAGCCTAGTTCCTTATAGCTCCTGGATAAAGGGTATCTAGCTTACCCTAGTAAGAACAACGAAAAAACAACAAATATTCCAAGAGCGCCAACTAGAGGCAAAGGAAAATTCTAACAAATGAATCAATAATTATCAAACATTATCAAACATTTATTCAACATATAGTTAATAACATGGATCCATGTAACATATATACTAAAATAAGCTAAAAATTCACAGTGCTAACAAATAAATAATAATTGCTAAAAACACAATAATTGCTAAAAACACAATATAAGGGTATGTCACCAATTACGGGGATATACAAGGTAAGAGTCATATAAAATGATATTTGAGGAAAAGATGGTCCAATATGTCAAATGGAGTCTATATATATAAAATTAAAAAAGTCCAGTGAATAAATCCAGTGAAGAAATCCAGTGAAAAAATCAAATATAAAAATAAACTGATGATGAAAGAACTTTTTGAAAAAAATCCCTTGGAGAGATTGTGTGAAAAAATGTGTGAAAAAATAAATGTAAAAAATATATATAAAATATATATATAAAAAAATATATTAAAACTTAAAAATGGGGGATCCCCTAAAATCAATAAGTGTCAAAAATAAGTGACAAAATATGACAAAATAAAACAGTGTGTGTGTAAAATCCAGGTGAAAAAATGTAGGTGAAAAAATGTAGGTGAAAAAATGTAGGTGAAAAAATGTAAAAACCAAGTGAAAAAATATATAAATTGAAAATAGTGTGTATATAATATAATCCAGGTGAAAGTTTCAGTTATTAAATGTTAATGAATAATCCTCCTTGTGGCTAAATCCATATGAATGATGGTAATGAACTCTTTGAGCTAGATGACTTTACTTTTCTTTTCAATATAAACTCTGGTAATCCCTGTAAATCAAAAGAATAACATAGTGCAATAAAGTTTCAAAAAGCAGGAAATAATGAAATAATGCTCACCAAAAATGTCAACGCGTTTCGGCCTCTTTAACAGGCCTTTTTCAAGACTATCTAGCTTATTTTAGTATATATGTTACATGGATCCATGTTATTAACTATATGTTGAATAAATGTTTGATAATGTTTGATAATTATTGATTCATCTGTTAGAATTTTCCTTTGCCTCTAGTTGGCGCTCTTGGAATATTTGTTGTTTTTTCGTAGATTTGAATAAAAACCCTGTCCCTGTTACGACTCTGGAACTGGACAGATCACTCCCATGACTAGGAGGTCTTGCACACAGCGTAAGAATGCCTCTTTCTTTATCTGGTTTACAGATAATCACGAAAGGTGAAATCTCCCTTGAGGAGGGGAAGCTTTGAAGTCCAGAAGATATCCCTGAGATATGATCTCCAACGCCCAGGGATCCTGAACATCTCTTGCCCAAGGGCGAAGAGAGAAAGTCTGCCCCCTACTAGATCCGTTACCGGATAGGGGGCCGTTCCTTCATGCTGTCTTAGAGGCAGCAGCAGGCTTTCTGGCCTGCTTGCCTTTGTTCAAGGACTGGTTAGGTTTCCAGCCCGGCTTGGATTGAGCAAAAGTTCCCTCTTGTCTTGTAGCAGAGGAAGTTGATGCTGCACCTGCCTTGAAGTTTCGAAAGGCACGAAAAGGAAGGGTATGACCCTTACCTCCAGTAATGTCAGCAATAATTTCCTTCAAACCAGGCCCGAATAGGGTCTGCCCCTTGAAGGGAATGTTAAGTAATTTAGACTTTGAAGTCACGTCAGCTGACCAAGATTTAAGCCATAGCGCCCTACGCGCCTGGATGGCGAATCCAGAATTCTTAGCCGTTAGTTCAGTCAATGAAGTAGCTGTCTGAAAGGCCTCTTCCAGAGACTCAAACCAGAACGCTGCAGCAGCAGTGACAGGCGCAATGCATGCAAGGGGCTGCAGGATAAAACCTTGTTGAATAAACATTTTCTTAAGGTAACCTAATTTTTTATCCATTGGATCTGAAAAAGAACAACTGTCCTCGACAGGGATAGTGGTACGCTTTGCTAAAGTAGAAACTGCTCCCTCCACCTTAGGGACCGTCTGCCATAAGTCCCGTGTGGTGGCGTCTATTGGAAACATTTTTCTAAAAATAGGAGGGGGGGGAAAAAACGGCACACCGGGTCTATCCCACTCCTTATTAATGATTTTTGTAAACCTTTTAGGTATTGGAAAAACATCAGTACACACCGGCACTGCATAGTATTTATCCAGTCTACACAATTTCTCTGGTACTGCAATTGTGTCACAGTCATTCAGAGCAGCTAACACCTCCCAAAGCAATAAACAGAGGTTTTCAAGCTTAAATTTAAAAGTAGAAATATCTGAATCAGGTTTCCCCGAATCAGAAATGTCACCCACAGACTGAAGCTCTCCTTCCTCAGCTTCTGCATATTGTGACGCAGTATCAGACATGGGCCTTAAGGCATCTGCGCGCTCTGTACTTCGTCTAACCCCAGAGCTATCGCGCTTTCCTCTGAATTCAGGCAGTCTGGCTAATACCGCTGACAGGGTATTATCCATGATTGCCGCCATGTTCTGCAAAGTAATCGCTATGGGCGTCTTTGATGTACTTGGCGCCATTTTAGCTTGAGTCCCTTGAGCGGGAGTCAAAGGGTCTGACACGTGGGGAGAGTTAGTCGGCATAACTTCCCCCTCGCCAGAATCCTCTGGTGATAAATTTTTTAAAAATAAAAGCTGATCTTTATTGTTTAAAGTGAAATAAATACATTTTAGTACACATTCTCATATGGGGTTCCACCATGGCTTTTTAACATAATGAACAAGGAGTTTCCTTTATGTCAGACATGTTTATACAGACTAGTAATGAGACTAGCAGGCTTGGAAAACACTTTACATCAAGTTAAACAAGCAATATAAAAAAACGTTACTGTGCCTTTAAGGGAAACAAATTTTGCTAAAATTTGAAATAACAGTGAAAAAATGCAGTTAAACTAACGAAATTTTTACAGTGTATGTAACAAGTTTGCTAAAATTTGAAATAACAGTGAAAAAACGCAGTTAAACTAACGAAATTTTTACAGTGTATGTAACAAGTTAGCAGAGCATTGCACCCACTTGCAAATGGATGATTAACCCCTTAATACAAAAAACGGATTAACAAATTGAAAAAAAAAACATTTTTTAAACAGTCACAACTGCCACAGCTCCACTGTGGCTTTACCTTCCTCAATATATGACTTTTGAAGCCTTTTGAGCCCTTCAGAGATATCCTAAAGCATGCAGGGGACTGCTGAGGGTAGCTGAATGTCTCTGTAATTTTAACTGCGCAAAAAAAAAGCGCTAAAATAGGCCCCTCCCACTCATATTACAACAGTGGAAAGCCTCAGGAAACTGTTTCTAGGCAAAAATCAAGCCAGCCATGTGGAAAAAACTAGGCCCCAATAAGTTTTATCACCAAAGCATATATAAAAACGATTAAACATGCCAGCAAACATTTTATATTGCACATTAATCAGAGTATATACCTCTGATAGCAAGCCTGATACTAGTCGCTATTAAATCACTGTATTTAGGCTTAACTTACATTAATCCGGTATCAGCAGCTTTTTTCTAGCAAATTCCATCCCTAGAAAAACTTAAAACTGCACATACCTTATTGCAGGATACCCTGCACGCCATTCTCCCTCTAAAGTTACCTCACTCCTCAGACATATGTGAGAACAGCAGTGGATCTTAGTTACTTCTGCTAAGATCATAGAAAAACGCAGGCAGATTCTTCTTCTAAATGCTGCCTGAGATAAAATAGTACAACTCAGATACCATTTTAAAAACAAACTTTTGACTGAAGAAAAAACTAACTATATTACACCACTTACCTCTTACTACCTCCAGCTATGTTGAGAGTTTGCAAGAGAATGACTGGGTATGGCAGTTAGGGGAGGATAGCAGCTCTGCTGTGGGTGATCCTCTTGCAACTTCCTGTTGGGATGGAGAATATCCCACAAGTAATGGATGATCCGTGGACTGGATACACCTTACAAGAGAAATAAATATTCTATTTCTGCAAATAGTTCTCTGCATTGAGTCTGCAGCTAAGGGAAGTGGCTGCTAGATCTTGTTCCTTTGAAAGCTGATCCATTGATCATGTCTGGCTTGCTTTTCTTTGCATGTGTTTGCTGCAACACAAGCGGACAGCTCCACATACTGGCTATTTTAATGTTTGCATGTGCTAATGCTTTCAATAGCAGTCAATGCTTTTCAATAGCAAACAAAAAGGGCGTTATTCTGAAACAGCGCAAATTGAACCGTGTGTGTGTGTGTATGTATGTATATATATGTATATATATATATATATATATATATATATATATATATATATATATATATATATATATATATATATATATATATATATATATATATATATATATATATATATATATATATATATATATATATATATATATATATAAACCACGGAAGGGGACTGCACTCTCAGACTGGACTGGGTACACATTCCATGACCCTGCAACATGCTCAGCCCTGGGTGCTCAATAGCACTCTCAGGAAGCTGTGCTGGCTCCAGAGTCACAGGCAGTTAACCCAAGTATGGGTGCAAGGCCCATAGGGAAAATGACAAAATAAATTAATACAACACGGAAAGCCCAGCACTCACTTGCAAGCTCTCAGTTTAGATTTAAAGCAAAACTGGAAGAGTTAGTTACTGTATCTGGCCAAATGGGACAAGCCCAGGTACCACTGGGAACAAGTCAAGGCTTATGTTATCACCAATGACATATACAAAACACGGAAGGGGACTGAACTGGGTACACATCCTATATCCCAGTTTGTTTGATTGAGAGCTTGCATTTGTATGGCTGTATTAGGGTCCCATTTGGCCAGATGCGGTAACTAACTCTTCCAGTTTTGCTTTTAATCTTAGCTGAGAGCTTGCAAGTGAGTGCTGGACTTTCACTGTGTGTTAAATATATGTGTGTATATATATGATAGGCAATCACTAGCTCTGTGTAATAGGCCTTCACAAACACTAGGAGCGCCAGTAGCATATTTAAAAGGGATGCTGTACTGTTAAAGGGATCCCTTTAATGTGTTTCCAATCACTTGTTATACCAGCTGAAGAGTATAACATGAATGGGAAATTGTTCCCTTAGGTTTATTTTTGTATACAAACTAGCTGGTTTTGGTCTCCAAAACCTCAACCTATTAAAATGAGCTGAGCTTGCAGGTATAATTCTTCTTACCTGTTCACTCTTTATACACACACACATAAAGCCTCTTATTTTATCCAGGTATATATACTGAACAATTTAAATTAACATTTTAGTTCATTATCTCTTGACCCCCCCCCCAAGTTATTTTACTCTGGTCATGTTTTTTTTATATAATACTTAAAGGGACACTGAACCCAAAATTTTTCTATTGTATTTAGAAAGAGCATGCAATTTTAAGCAACTTTCTAATTTACTCCTATTATCAATTTTTCTTCGTTCTCTTGCTATCTTTATTTGAAAAAGAAGGCATCTAAGCTTTTTTTGGGTTCAGTACTCTGGACAGCACTTTTTTATTGGTGGATGAATTTATCCACCAATCATCAAGGACAACCCAGGTTGTTCACAAAAAATGGGCCGGCATCTAAACTTACATTCTTGCATTTCAAATAAAGATACCAAGAGTATGAAGAAAATTTGATAATAGGAGTAAATTAGAAAGTTGCTTAAAATGTCATGCTCAATCTGAATCATGAAAGAAAAAATTTGGGTACAGTGTCCCTTTAAGTACTGACATTTTTAGTCTATGTGGAGATACAACAGGCAACATGACAAAGCTAAAGAAGCTATTTATAATCAATTTAATACAGCCCAGCAGGTAAAAAAATATAATTGGAAACACATTAAAAGGGGATAAAAATTTACTTTATTGTTGCCACACTTACAAAGAATTTTTAATCAAATATCTCAGGACACTACATTCCCACCCACTATGCTAGAAGCACATATTACTGTGCTACCCAAACCTGGGAAACCAGCGAATACCCCGTCCAATTTTCGGCCTATATCTTTACTAAATGTAGATGTGAAGGTATACGCGAAGATTCTAGCCACAAGACTTAACAGGTACCTGCCAGAGCTAATACATTTAAACCAAGCCGGTTTTGTTCCGTCCCGTGAGGCACGGGATAATACGGTAAAAACCATTAACCTCATGGAATATGTACACAAAGAAAAGATACCCACGATATTTTTGAGTATCGATGCGGAGAAAGCCTTAGACAGGCTGAGTTGGGTGTTTCTGCGACAAACTCTTATTAGATTCGGCATTGGACCACATATGCTAGATAAGATCTTTGCATTATATAATAACCCCTCGGCTAGAGTCAGGTTAAATGATTCCCTTTCAAATATCATTAATATTAGAAACGGAACCAGGCAGGGATGCCCTTTATCCCCCCTTTTATTTGTGCTAGCTATGGAGGTATTGGCTTCCAAAATACGCCAAAATCCTGATATAGAAGGTCTCAAAATCCAAGACACACATTATAAACTATCACTCTATGCGGATGATATCTTATTGACACTGACCAACCCGATGTTATCCCTTAAAGCATTACAGCTGGAATTTGACATATATAGTTCCCACTCATATTTTAAAATTAATACGACTAAGTCTGAGATACTAGGAGTGTCGGTACCCGACGCTCTGCTACAATATATCAGGAACCATTTCCTATTTTCTATCCAGAAAAACTCCCTGACATACAAATTGCAAAAACTAAAGAGGAGCTCTTCACACTAAACTATATGAAATTGATAACAGAGCTTCAGACGGAGATTAATGGATGGAAAAATAAATACCTTTCCTGGCTTGGTAGAATACATGCCTTTAAGATGTCATTCTTACCTCGAATATTATATATCTTCCAAACGGTGCCTATCACGCTACCGAAAACGTACCTGAATAGAATCCAAGCTAATGTAAATTCATTTATCTGGCAGAATAAAATGCCGAGGGTCTCAAAGAAAATCCTATATAGAGATAGATGTAACGGGGGCCTAGGAGTGCCCAATCTGATGTGTTATAAACAGGCGTCTATGTTAACTAGAATTATAGACTGGTGTAAGCACTCTGATAACAAAGAATGGGTAAAGCTAGAACATAACATAACTAACACAATCAGCCTGGGCAGCCTCTGTTGGCTCAATAAATCACAGAGGAAGTTGGGTGGAACAACACCAGGTATAGTGATAGAAACACTCGACGTGTGGGACTCAATATTAAAAAACAAAAAAGATATTTCTTCTGTTCCAGCCCCTTTAACCCCTTTATTAACAAACACTGAATCCCCGATAGGACATAACAAGATAAGGGGAAAAACTATGACTATACATTGCTGTGTGCCAACATATTCAATTTTAGAAAATGGTAGACTACTAACTAAGACAGAACTGTCAGATAAAAACATACTCAAAGATCAGAACTGGTATGAATATTTACAACTTTCACATTATATAGGACATAGCAAAAAGAAAACAGACCTTCTCAGACCACTTACCCCATTTGAATCAATTTGCTACTCCTCAGACACTTCGAAGAAAGGGTTGTCTCGTTCATATAAACTACTAATAGCGATGCACTCAAAACAGCTACCGGCATACACTAAAATATGGGAGAGGGAACTACAGATGGAACTAACACCTAATGAATGGCAGACAGTTTTCCAACAAATGGGAAAAGCCCCATCCTCTATGAATGCTACAGAAACTAATATAAAACTGCTTACCAGATGGTATCTAACCCCCAAAAGACTAGCTGGAATTTATCCAAACACCAGCAAGTTATGCTGGAGGGGCTGTGAACAAGAGGGAAACCTATCACATATATGGTGGGGGTGTCCTTTAATAACTCCATACTGGAATGATATCCATTTGGAAATAAAGAAGGTAATAACAATCCAATTGGAATGCAGCCCGTTTGTACTATTACTAAACGAGGTCCCTAAAATAAAATGTAAACTGAGAGCCACACTGCTTTATATTATGTTAAATAGCGCCAGGCAATTGATACCTAGGCTCTGGAAAAGCACGAGGGTACCCACAGCACAAGAATGGAGAGAACAGGTGTCTAAGGTGTTATCACTAGAAAAATATCATTATCAGCACACTAACCGTATTGAAGAATATCACTCTATAGTATTTTTATGGGAAGAGTATCTAGGGACAACTTGAAGCATCTGGAATAATGTTATGGTCTCAGAGATATAGGATCAGGGGGGGAAAAAGAGAATGAAATAGCTAGGAGAAAGTAGCGCAGCAGCAAACCTCCATTCTTAATTTAATGGAGGTTCCTTTTTGTTTTGTTTTTTGTTTTTCTTATTCTGACCTAAAAAGGGATCATTGAAGATCAGTTTGATTATTTACATTTCAGATAGTTATGTTCTTGATAAAGGAAACAAATAGCTCTACTAGCCATAATAGAATATAACATTGTGATACTGTTGATTGTCTTTCACATATTGTTATACTGAATCCCTGTTTCAGCTTTGTTAATGTAAACGTTATAAAATTTAATAAAAAAAAAAAAAAAAAAAAAAAAAAAAAAATTTACTTTATAATGTCCTTTTCAACTATGTGGCAGTCCATGAATATAGAAAATAGCAAGGACCATAAAATGTATGTGCCAGGATAACATTTGAATACTAATTTTTTTTTCTTCTTCAAATAAAAAGTGAAATAAAAATATTACCATACCATTATGAGAGCAGCGTCACCAAAGCCTTCTGCAATCCGAGATGCAATTTTCTCAGCTACCTGGTTTGGGCTAAAGCAAATTTATGTAAAGAGAATGTAACATTAACGGGACATAAACAATGTTTAAGAAAAAAAATACCTTGACATGTTTTAAAATCGGATCTGGAATCTAAGCGATATTTTAGATGGACTTTAAATGATCACTTCTAATGAAGATGCAATGTAACTTACTTTTTAATCTAGTCGGGTCAATCGAATACTCCGTTCTCCGGCCACTGATTTCAAAACTCATTTTGTTTGTGAGTTAAAGGGACAGTCTACACCAGAATTTTTATTGTTTTAAAAGATAATCCCTTTATTACCCATTTCCCAGTTTTGCGTAACCAACACAGTTATAATAATATACTTTTAACCTCTGTGATTATCTTGTATCTAAGCCTCTGCAAACTGCCCCTTTTTTCAGTTCTTTTGACAGACTTGCAGTCTAGCCAATCAGTGCCTGCTCCCAGATTACTTTACGTGCATGAGCACAGTGTTATCTATATGAAATATGTGAACCAACACCCTCTAGTGGTGAAAAACTGTTAAAATGCAATCTGAAAGAGGTGGGCTTCAAGGTCTAAGAAATTAGCATATGAACCTCCTAGGCTAAGCTTTCAACTAAGAATACCAAGAGAACAAAGCAAAATTGGTGATAAAAGTAAATTGGAAAATTGTTTAAAATTACATGCTCTATCTGAATCATGAAAGTTTATTTTGGCCAAGACTGTCCCTTTAACTGTTTGAACTGTTCTCCAATCGGCGCTCTAGCTGTATGGCACTTTTTACTTTTTTTTTTTATAGCTAGAGGGCCGATTGGAGAACAGTTCAAACCATTAGCTCCCAAAAAGTATGAATTTTGAAGTGGGTGCCTGGAGTGCCGGCTATTAGAATGGTCCGACTAGATTAAAAAGCATGTTATAGAGCGTCTCCGTTAGAAGTGATCCAGACCTGATTTTAAAACATGTCAAGTTTCTCATCACTTTAACCCCTTAACGTCAAGGGTCGTACAGGGTACGTCTTACACAAACTGGTCTTTAAAGACCAGCGATGTACCCTGTACGACCTAGGTGTTTAAAGCAGCTGGAAGCGATCCTGATCGCTTCCAGACGCTTTCAAGGTATTGCCGTGATGCCTCGATATTGAGGCATCAAGGCAATACCTTTTCTGGCACACCGATACAGAGAGGGCCACTCTGTGGCCCTCACTGCATCGGCCAGCGATGGTGCTGATCGTTGGTGGGAGCAGCTGCAGGGAGGAGGGTGGGCGGCCCATCTCTGGGAATCTTCTTCCGGATTAGTCCCCAGTGCGTGCGGGAGCGCGCACAGGGGCGGGCTGAGTGCGCACGCGCGCACCGATCTAATCATCTAAACGGTCCGGTTGTGGTGGGAGCGCGTGATGGGGGTTCAATTTTTATTTATAAAAAGGGATCTGGGAGAGGGGGGAGGGGGTATTGAGGGGGGGGGGGGCAGCTACACTACCGAAGAAAAAATATATATATCTAAAAAAAAAAAAAATGCACAAAAGTTTGAAAAGTGGGTACTCACAGGCAGCTGCCAGTACCCAAAATGGCACCAAATAGTGAGAGGAGGAATATTAGAGAGCTGTGTGGGGGGGGCTCAGGGAGGTTGGGTGCTATGGGGGATCCTACACAGCAGCATATGTAAATATGCTGGGGGAAAAAATTAAAAAAATTAAAAGAGAGCTTTTATTTTAGTAGTGGCAGACTTTCTGCCAGTACTTAAGATGGCGGGGACAATTGTGGGGTGGGGGAGGGAAGAGAACTGTTTGGGAGGGATCAGGGGGTGGGAAGCTGATCTGTACACTAAAGCTAAAATTAACCCTGCAAGCTCCCTACAAGCTTCCTAATTAACCCCTTCACTGCTAGCCATAATACACGTGTGATGCGCAGCAGCATTTTGCCGCCTTGTAATTACCAAAAAACAAACAATGCCAAAGCCATATATGTCTGCTATTTCTGAACAAAGGGGATCCCAGAGAAGCATTTACAACCATGTTGTTCCATAATTGCACAAGCTGTTTGTAAATAATTTCAGTGAGAAACCTAAAATTGTGAAAAATTTTACGATTTTTTTAATTTGATCGCATTTGGCGTTGAAATGGTGGCATGAAATATACCAAGATGGGCCTTGATCAATACTTGAGGTTGTCTACAACACTACAGCTAAAATTAAACCTAGAAGTTCCCTACATGCTCCCTAATTAACCCCTTCACTGCTGGGCATAATACACACATGGTGCGCAGTGGTATTTAGCGGCCTTCTAAATACCAAAAAGCAACGCCAAAGCCATATATGTCTGCTACTTCTGAACAAAGGGGATCCCAGAGAAGCATTTACAACCATATATGCCATAATTGCACAAGTTGTTTGTAAATAATTTCAGTGACAAACCTAAAGTTTGTGAAAAAATTTGTGAAAAAGTGAACAATTTTTTTTTTTTATTTGATCGCATTTGGCGGTGAAATGGTGGCTTCAAATATACCAAAATGGGCCTAGATCAATACTTTGGGATGTCTTTTAAAAAAATATATATACACGTCAAGGGATATTCAAGAATTCCTGGAAGATATCAATGTTCCAATATAACTAGCGCTAATTTTGAAAAAAAGTGGTTTGGAAATAGCTAAGTGCTACTTGTACTTATTGCCCTATAACTTGCAAAAAAAAAGCAAAGAACATGTAAACATTGGGTATTTCTAAACTCAGAACAAAATTTAGAAACTATTTAGCATGGGTGTTTTTTTGGTGGTTGTAGATGTGTAGCAGATTTTGGGGGTCAAAGTTAGAAAAAGTGTGTTTTTTTCCCATTTTTTCCTCATATTTTATATATTTTTTTTTATAGTAAATTATAAGATATGATGAAAATAATGGTATCTTTAGAAAGTCCATTTAAATGGCGAGAAAAACGGCATTTTCCCCATCCGATGCAGAGATAGCCACTCTGTGGCCCTCTCTGCACCGGACATCGATGGCCGCAATCGTTGGCTCCCAATAATGTAGAGGGGGAGGGTTAGAGAGCTGTTTTGGGGGGGTCCTACACAACAGCATATGTAAATATGCTAAAAAAAAAAAAAGAAGAAGAAAAAAAAAAGATACCTTTTATTTTAGTACTGGCAGACTTTCTGCCAGTACTTAAGATGGCGGGGACAATTGTGGGGTTAGGGAGGGAAAAGAGCTGTTTGGGAGGGATCAGTGGGTCTAATGTGTCAGGTGGGAGGCTGATCTCTACACTAAAGCTAAAATTAACCCTGCAAGCTCCCTAGAAGATCCCTAATTAACCCCTTCACTGCTAGACATAATACACGTGAGATGTGCAGCGGCATTTAGCAGCCATCTAATTACCAAAAAGCATCGCCAAAGCCATATATGTCTGCTATTTCTGAACAAAGGGGATCCCAGAGAAGCATTTACAACCATTTGTGCCATAATTGCACAAGCGGTTTGTAAATAATTTCAGTGAGAAACCTAAAATTGCGAAAAATTCGAAGTTTTTTTTAAATTTGATCGCATTTGGCAGTGAAATGGTGGCATTAAATATACCAAAATGAACCTAGATCAATACTTTGGGTTGTCTACTACACTTGAGCTAAAATTAACTCTACAAGCTCCCTAATTAACCCCTTCACTGCTGGGCATAAAACACGTGTGGTGCGCAGTGGCATTTAGCAGCCTTCTAATTACCAAAAAGCAACGCCAAAGCCATATAAGTCTATTTCTGAACAAAGGGGATCCCAGAGAAGCATTTACAACCATTTATGCCATAATTGCATAAGTTGTTTGTAAATAATTTCTGTGAGAAACCTAAAGTTTGTGAAAAAATTTGTGAAAAAGTGAACAATTTTTTTTATTTGATCGCATTTGGCGGTGAAATGGTGGCATGAAATATACCAAAATAGGCCTAGATCAATACTTTTGGATGTCTTCTAAAAAAAAATAAAAAAAAAAATGTATACATGTCAAGGGATATTCAGGTATTCCTGACAGATATCAAGGCTCCAATGTGACTAGCGCTCATTTTGAAAAAAAGTGGTTTTGAAATAGCAAAGTGCTACTTGTATTTATTGCCCTATAACTTGCAAAAAAAGCAAAGAACATGTTAACATTGCGTATTTCTAAACTCAGGACAAAATTTAGAAACTATTTAGCATGGTTGTTTTTTGGTGGTTGTAGATGTGTAACAGATTTTGGGGGTCAAAGTTAGAAAAAGTGTGTTTTTTTCCATTTTTTTCCTCATATTTTATAATATTTTTAATAGTAAATTATAAGATAAGATGAAAATAATGGTATCTTTAGAAAGTCCATTTAGTGACGAGAAAAACGGTATATAATGTGTGGGTACAGTAAATGAGTAAGAGGAAAATTACAGCTAAACACAAACACGGCAGAAATGTAAAAATAGCCCTGGTCCTTAAGGGAAAGAAATTGAAAAATGGCCTTGTCCTTAAGGGGTTAAGAGAGCCAATAGTAAACACAATTATCTTATGCCACTTAAGCAATATTTGCATGTCTTTATACAGCTTATACATGCAACCTAAAAGGTAGTTTTAGGTCATTTTTAATACTTTTGTATACATAGTACAGTACTGTAATCAGAAAGGTAATTGTTGTGGTTTTAAATAAATAGACTAGTATTTGCATTTTAGAATACAAAAATCTACTAAAGATGCAGGCAGAGTAGAATGTGACTTACACAAGGTAAAAATTGTAATTTCTTTCCTAAGATATGGAGAGTCCACGACGTCATCAATTACTAGTGGGAATATCACCAATGGCCAGCAGGAGGAGGCAAAGAGCACCACAGCAAAGCTGTTAAAGGGACAGTCAAGTCCAAAATAAACTTTCCTGATTCAGATAGGGAATGTAAATTTTAAACAACTTTCCAATTTACTTTTTTAACCAATTTTGCTTTGTACTCTTGGTATTCTTAGTTGAAAGCTAAACCCAGGTAGGCTCATGTCACAAATACCTCATGATTTAGCTGCCAAGGGGTACATTCTATTTAGCCTGTGAGCTAAAAAACATTTGTTTTTTTTTCAAGAAGAACTGTGTCCTGTGTTTAGGTTTTTTTTTTTTGTGATAAAACCAGACCCCATTATAAATTGTTTCAGAGTTCCACTTGAATAAATGTTATCATATAAGCATTGGTGCATTCAGGCCGAAAAAGTGTCAGTTTTAGAGACACAGAACAGTGCCTCTTCACAGAAACTGATAAGGTCAATAAAGGGACATGGGTATAAGGTAGATGTGTTTAAAACATGTTATGACATTAGATGAAGTGTAATATGACAACCATGTCATATTTGGTATCGAATTGATTATCACAATGCAACTAAGATTGCCTTTCTGCTTATATGAAAATGGATGCATCTAGCAGAAATTATAATGTGTTCTATAATTTCAGGCAAAGACTTAAGAGTCTATTGATGGTCGTAAAAGGATAAGGGGCTTCTCAGCCAATACAAAGAGGGATGGGCAAGCAACCTGATCTCCTGAAAATTGTATAAAATTTTTGTGTTTTAACATGTAAAGTTGTCATTCTTACAAGGGAAGCTGTTCTACAGAGTAAGGACCCATTGCTTCATGCCATCTCCCTGGCGCACAGATTCCAATGACTAGTACAGTATGAGGTTTCTATTTTCTTCTTTTTATTTTGAAAAACTGTTTGATTGTGTGTAATTTTATTTGTAACAACTTTTTATTAATAATGCATTGAGCATAATAATTTTTGGCAAAATAAATAATTAATTTTTTTAAGCTTTGGCCTTTGTCTAATATTTGAACCACGTTACTGAAAGAGACTGGAGTATTAGATCGGTATATTTGAGGTTATTTTCAGCTAAATTGTATTCTGAGTTAATGTGTAAATCTGGGGTTTCCTTAAGATTTCCCATATCATATAATATAATCTTAAGTGGTGGCAGCATAGTTAGTTTAGTGTGGGTGGCATTAAAGGGGAGTTTTTGGCATTTCTTTTATGTCTAGTACAGACTAAAGAGTGTTGTTAACCCTTGCACCCACTGAACTAAATCACAAGCTTGCATGGCGTGGCTCGATTGTGACATATTAGTGACAGTAGAAGGGGTCCGATAACCCTTTCTGTACAAAACAAGTGACTGGCGCACTGTTGTATAACCCTGGTCGTCACAGCTCATATGCTAATTTCTTAGATGTCGAAGTCCGCCTCTTATGTAAATGCATTTTGACAGATTTTCACCACTACAGGGCATTAGTTCATGTGTCATATAGATAATAATGAGCTCACGCACGTGAAGTTACCTATGGGTAAGCACTGATTAGCTAAAATGCAAATCTGTCAAAAGAACTGAAATAAGGGGGCAGTTTGCATTAGCTTAGATACAAGGCAATGACAGAGGTAAAAAGTGTAGTATTATAACTGTGTTGGTTATGCAAAACTAGGGAATGGGTAATAAAGGGATTTTTCTATCTTTTTAAACGAAAAGAAATTCTGGTGTTGACTGTCCCTTTAAGTGTCCCTACCCACAATCCCCAGTCATTCTCTTTGCCTCTGTCAATGGAGGAGGTGAAGTTTTGGTGTCTGAAGAAAATTGGATTTCTTTCGCTACAAGCAAGATTTTTGGGTCTAGCTGTAGTCCATGTTAATCTCTTCAGTACGGTAGTGGTGGCTTTAAAGCAGTTAGGAACTTGTGAGATGGGCCTTGCTGTGTTTCCCTAACATTTGGCTGCAGTCTACTGTTCGGCCATCAGTGGCTTAATGTATGGAGGTAATTGGTCTGATGGTCGCTTTCATGGACATCATCCCCTTTGCTCGATTCCATTTGAGAGCTCTTGCAGTTATACATGCTCAGTCAATGGAACAGGAACCATTCGGATCTGTCTCAGAGGATGGATCTAGATCAGTCGACAGATACTCTTCTGTGGTGCGCATGCTTCTGGAGAACTTCCTGGGTGATTGTGATCACGGACGCCAGCTTGTTGGGCAGCAGTCTGGGACTCGTTAAAGTTTCAGGGACTTTGGACTCAGGAGGAGTCTGCTCTCCCCATAAACATCTTGGAGTGGAGAGCGATTTACAATGCTCTGAGGGCTTGGTCTCACATGTCCTTAGCCAAGTTTATCAGGTTCCAGTCTGACAATATCACCTCAGTGGCTTACATCAACTACCAGGGAGGAACTTAGAGTTCCTTAGCCAAGAAGGAGGTGGTTTGGATTATTCAGTGGGTGGAGGCATACTACTGTTGTCTACCTGCCTTCCACATTCCAGGACTGAACATCTGGGAAGAAGATTCCCTGAGCAAGACAGTCATTTCATTCCAGGGAGTGGGCTCTCCATCCGGAGGTGTTTTCCAGGTTAACTCTCAAATGGGGGTGCCGGAGTTGGACCTGATAACGTCTCGGCAGATCTCTAACCTTTCAAGGTACGGTTCTAGGTCGAGAGATCTGCAGGCCGCCCCGATAGATGATCTGGCGGTTTCTTGGGATTTTGGTCTAGCATACTGGTTTCCTTCGTTTGTGCTCCTTCCACGAGTCACTGCTCGTATCAAATAGGAGAGAGCATCAGTATTTCTAATAGCTCCTGCATGGCCTTGCAGGATCTGGTATGCAGACCTAGTGAAGGTCTCATCTTTGTCACCTTGGAGGTTTTCTCTGAGGATGGACCTATTTTAGGGTACATTCTTGCCCCTAATCTTGTTTCTCTGAAACTGTCTACTTGGAGATGGAACACTTAGTTCTGTCTAAGCCTGTTTTTTTTAGTCGGTCATTGAGACCATGATCCAGGCTCGCAAGTCTGTTTCTCGGAAGATTTACCATAAGGTATGGCATTAATGCCTTTATTGGTGTGAATCTAAGTGCTACTCTTGGAGTAGGGTCAGGATTCATAGAATTTTGTCTTTTTTCCAGGAAGGTCTGGAGAAAGGTTTGTCAGTCAGTTCTCTGAAAGGTCAGATTTCTGCTTTATCTATTTTGGTACTTTAACGTCTGGCGGGAGTGCCAGATGTTCATTCTTTTTGTCAGGCTCTGGTCAGAATCAGGCCTGTGTTTAAACCTGTTGCTCCTCCTTGGAGCCTTAACCTTGTTCTTTAAGTTTTGCAGCAGGCTCTATTTGAGCCAATGCATTCCATAGATAATTAAGTTATCTTGGAAGGTTTTTTGTTGCTATCTCTACTAAAAGGAGAGTCTCGAGTTCTCCAAAAGTTATTTCGGATAGAAATATTAATCAGGAATTTGTGGTTCCTTCTCTATGTCCTAATCCTTCTTCCCATAAGGAACGTCTGTAGCATAACTTGGATGTTGTGCATGCTCTGAGATGCTATTTACAGGCGACTTAGGATTTTCACCAGTCTTCTGCCCCGTTTGTTTTTCATGAAAGCGTAAGGGTCAGAAAGCGATTACTACTTCTCTTTCTCTCTGGTTGAGAAGTTTTATTCGTTTTGCTTATGAGACTGCTGGTCAGCAGCCTCCTGAGAGAATTACAGCTTATTCCATGAAGGCTGTCTCCTCTTCTTGGGCTTTCAAAAATGAAGCTTCTGTAGATTAGATTTGCAAGACCTCTCTGCATACATTTTTCCAAATGTTATACTTTTATCTCAGCTGAGGTTTCTTTTGGGAGAAAGGTTCTTCAAGCAGTGGTGCCTTCTGTTTAGGTCTGCCTGTTTTGTTCTCCCTACCTAGTCATCTGTGTCCTCTAGCTTCGGTATTGGTCCCCAGTAGAAATTGATGACGTTGTGGACTCTCCATATCTTAGGAAAGAAAATAAAATTTATGCTTAACTGATAAATTTCTTTCTTTCCGGATATGGAAAGTCCACAACCCCTCACTTAAAAATAAGACAGTTATTTTTTGTCTAAACCTCAGGCACCTCTACACCTTTGTGTTATTCCTTTTTCCATTTACCTTCGGTCAAATGACTGGGGATTGTGGGTAGGGGAGTGACACTGAACAGCTTTGCTGTGGTGCTCTTTGCCTCCTCCTGCTGGCCAGGAGTGATATTCCCACTAGTAATTGACGTCGTCGTGGACTCTCCATATCCGGAAAGAAAGAAATTTAATTTTTATTTTGTTTTTATTTAAAATAATTTTATATTAATAAAGTTTGGATTTGGGAGTTTGTAACTGTACTTCATTTTTTATTTGAGGTCTCAAAACTTCTAAAGTGTTATATATTGATCTATACATATGTATAATGGTCAACTAAAAGGGTATTGTAATAAAGGACAATAGCTTACGTGTAACAAACAAAGCAACAAATACTTTCTTTTTTTTAGCAATGCAAAGATACGAAAAACTGAACACAGCTCAGACTAACCTTGCATCTTTCAAGCGTTCATTGGCTTGATAATATCCAGCTATGACATAACCATTTTCTTTGCACCAGGAATCGATCTAGATAGAATGAACCAGAAAATGTTATTATTATTAGTTATTTTTAGAGCTCCAACAGATTCTGCAGCGCTATAAACATAGGTATGATATGCAAAGGTAGCATTTATAGGAGATACATGGGTAGAGGGCCCTACCAAGAGTTGTGTTGTAAATCAGCTGAAGGTGATCTACAAAACACCTGGACTCGTAGGCTTAAATGCTAAAGGGGTTCAAGGGGTTAACAAAAGGAGCAGAGGAACTAAGAAAATCTTAGTGTATGTTGTATGTATTCTTGAACATTAGTGTCTTTAAATACTTGACACTTTCAAAAATAGGGGAGTGTCTTGTGGAACGAGGCAGAGTCCCACAAAATAAGAGCCATTCTAGAGAACTGGAATGTGAGAAGGTAACAAGGGAGTAGTTTTAAAATCTTGTCAAAAGTGTTTTGCAACAATAAGAATCTATATCAAAGCATTATTGCTAAATATTTTACTTAGAATTTATAAAATGTATATATGTTCTTACAACACACCTTTGGGCAAATGAAAGGCAACTGTGTGGATGGCCTTTCCAACTAATTCACATATGTTGAGAAACATTTTGGAACAGTAACAATTTATGAAAAGGAGGAAAGGCATTAAAATAAATTCAAAAAAGTTTTAATAGTCACCATATCTACATAGAGGTATCAAATACCCCTTGTGTGGCACAATCCAGCCTGCGAGCAGCATTTAACCAGCCCACAGCCACCAGTCCATAACAAAAATGAAGTCCAAAGGACATTGGGTCCCAGTCCATTCTTACCAAGGTGGATTTAATTTAAATCAAATTGATTTAAATCACTAGTCAGTAAGACTGATTTAAATCATGGTTTTTAATATTTTAGAATAATAACACTGATGTTATGTTTCCAGTTACATCAGATCATTTCTGATTTAGTTATATATTATTAGATATGTATAGATAGATCATTGAAATAATTGGGGAGGTAGGTGAACTATCTCCAGTTTAATAAATGAATCAGTCATATTTAATCAATTCCTTAGCTGTATGTTATTGGAAGGAGAGAAATAAAGTTTAACTTAATAATAATTTAAATAGGTTTATTTAACTAAAGAAAAATAGCCATTACCTTAACCCCTCCTTTCCACAGTTAAGTCGTTCTAACAGTTTGGCTGTCCTGAAGCCATAACGGCTTGGTAAATTAGGTCATGGGCTGAAGGGTGTGCCTAGTGTAATAAGCACTCCACCCGGACCAATTTCCATAATTAAAGTCACATGATCCCATGAACGATCGCATAACTTAAATTTTTTACTTTTTGTAGACAAATAAGTCCGGTCAGGAAGGGATTAATAACAATTTAAACAATAACATTATTTATAATTGTAATGCTTGCTCCTCCCTCCTCATACTTAGGCACATGTCCAGATCTATTCCATCTTTAGATAGATTTTTCCTCAAAAAGCATGTTATTTAAAAAAAATCATATTTAAATTAAAAAAAAATTATTCAAATATTAAAAAATAATAATAAAAAAAAAAAATGATTTTCATCCAATAAGAACTGTTTGTCCTCACCGTTTGGATATACAAATTGTTCATAAAATCATCATCTGAACCATACAGCTTTCTATATTTTGGAAATTAAAGACTTTAAAGACATTTTTATAAACGTCCGTTTTCGTATGACTGTACTGATCTAAGAGATCGCATCTGCTTTTTTGCACATATTTTTGTGTGTTCTTAGTCAGACATAATCTGACACAGATATATATTCTCTGAAATCGTTGACTCATTAGAGACATTTTATTGTGTATATCTTTTATAATTGTATTGGATTGGCCAATCCACCTGTGAACATTATTTGGCAAATATTGTATCACTGTGCACTTATCAGATTTAAGTAGTCAATTTCTTTTTATTTTCACTTATGATATATATTTTGAACACTTACGTATAACGTTCTTTTTTCTAATCACCAAACAGTTTATACAGTTAATGTAAATTTGTTCCATTTACTTTAGCAGGAGATAATCATCTCTCCCCCTTTCTATACTTTTTAATATTTACAACTCCTTTTTTTCCCTCCACTGATAGTTCACAATTTTTTTTTGGCAATTTTGTTCTTTCACTGTTTTAACAGTTGTAACTATCTTAATACCTATTGCCTCTTACATTTTATGATATCATTTTATATCACATTTGCCACCTTAGGCTGCTAGACCAATTAAAATCCTGTTCATATCAAAAGATCTATTAGCTGACATCTTATTTTATTAACATAGCTCTTTACAGACTGTCTTAAGTCACTCCCACTCACTTTGCCCATTACACAACGACACTGACATTTGTAGCTTCATTTCATTTTGGCTATATGGCTGGGTGGTAAATCAGCTCTGCGGTTTTTATTTGTTTTTACATTCTGCTTTTTATTTTATTGTACCCAAATTGTGTCTTTTAAAAACTCTGCTTTTTATCTTTCAGTAAAAAAATAAAATAAAATTGAACAGATTTCTAACACACGCCTTCTGAGTTATTCTATTACTAGTCAAAAATGAATTCACTTTTTTCTCTGTTTTTCACTATCTTTCAGTAAAAGAATCAAATTGAATAGATTTATAACACACGCCTTCTGAGTTATTTTATTACTGGTCAAAATTGAATTCACTGTATAGGGACGTATAGGTTGGGATGGAACAATAATTTTTATACTCAATCCACTGTTATTTCACCTCCCTATGTACTAAAGCCTCTCTGTGGCGCTCCTTCTACCCCTCCCTCTTTCGTCTTGATAAAACTAGCATTAACTTCTAGGTTGAAATGGTTAATTAATTTGCTGTGATAATCTGCTATGATGTAGGCCATTAAAGAGACATTCTAGTCCTTGTCTTTAAAAAAAATATAAAAATAAATAAATTTATTTTTAAACTTAAAACTAAAAAAATAAAGCTTTATGATTCAGACAGCAGCAAGTAATTTAATGACACTTTTAAATTCACTTCTGTTATCAAATTGACTTTGTTTTACATCGGTATCCTTTATGGAAAATAATTGTACATATACTAAGCAGCAATGCATTACTGGGAGCTAGCTGGTGACTGATGGCTACACACATTTTTCTATTGTCATTAGCTCAACTTGTGTGTTCAGCTAGCTCCAGTAGTGCATTTCTGTTCTTGAACTGACTTTAACTATGTGTTTAATAAGTTTGCAGGGGTTAAACACATATGCAATCAACTCTTTTGAAAAAAATACTTTCAAACAGTGAAGCTGCAAAAGCACATCTGCTTTTACCTTTCTGACTATGCAGCTCTGACCTAGCTACAAAAACTACTGCTGCCAATCCAAAGACAATACCAGCGTAAATTACAGGAGTTTAAAAACCTGGATAAATTACTTTTTTATTTTATTTAGGGAATCAAACGTTACATCTTACACTGTAGAAGTAATAAAGAGCAAGCATTCATTAGTAGATATTTGCAGCTTAAGTAATAGCGGTTAAAGTGAATGTCAAGTTTAGCTTACTCGGTCACGCCGTTGGATACTGTATTAAAAATGAGAGGTACTTTAATTCATCATTTTTTTTAATGATGAACATTAAATGCTGTTTTTTACCTTTAAAACAGCCTCCGATCCACTTCTTTCCTCCGTAAGACATTTTGTAAAATTGATTGACAAGCGAGTCCTATTTAGTACACCAATGGACGTTTCCCCCCTGGGGCGTTCAGCCCCTTTTTGTCAACGTCACGCTATTGTTATGCATTGGTGTATTAAATAGGACTTACCTGTCAATCAATTTGACAAAATGTCGGGCGGAGGAAAGAAGTGGATCGGAGGCTGTTTTAGAGGTAAAAAAAACAGCATTCTATCTTCATCATTAAAAAAAATAAAAAATGATGAATTAAAGTACCGCAGCCTAGAAACAGCAAGACCGTTCAGTCTCGGTTCTCAAGTGACAAACAAGACTGCAAGGGCTGCAAAATGGATCAGTGTAGATCTACGTTATGCAGTACATAGGGATTTGCACCACATGACATTGATCTACATCGCATTGGGTGAAAGGGTTAACGTGAGGTAGGCTCATAGCTAACTCTGTGTCAGAAGTTTCCTTCTAATTCATTACAGTATTTTTCTTAACTGGGTGTAACATTATTTATTTATTTTTTACCTTGTAATGTGGACATCATTTAAACTTTACCAACTACCATATGTGATGGCTACACAATAAAAAAAATACTTATTTTTTATTTTTAAATTGCTGGCTACTGTGACTCACTGTGGTATATTCTACTCCTTGAGAAAAGCTAATACAAAAAAATATTTTAAAGTTTTTGTACTTTTTTTTTTATTTTTTTAAACTTTGTAGATATCACTTTTCTTAAATAAAAAAATCTTACCAACGTTAATGCCACCTCGAGCATTGGTGCCAGTGCTACAATGCCATGAAAAAGAGGGATACAGTCCACAAAAAGGATTTCTTGCTGTGAATCTCTGTGCTTTTGCTTTTCTGCCACCAATATCCCATTGACTGTACAGTATGGGTATTTTGCCCCATGAAGCATCATTTTGCAGTAAGCCTGCGTTGTCAATTTGATTATGGGCATTTTCTATGAAAAAAAAGAATTGAAGAATATTGTTCATAATGCAAAATCACAACATTATAACTGATTGAGTATTTTCTGTATTTAAATAATCAGGAGCACTAGTAATAAAAATGAGCAGATACCAACTGACATATTTAGTGTTGTGGCTGCAACAGGCTAAATCTATGCATTTTCGTCATTTCTATAGGTTTAGCATTGTCCCTATACCCCAAAATAAACTTTATTTATGAGTGATAGATGTTTAGATTTGCCCCCCACTTCAAAGACAAAAACATAAATGTGTATAATAGAACAGAAATAAAAATTATAGGTTTCTCCCTGGGAAGTAATTGCTGCCTACTGAAGCAGTAGAAGATTAGATTACATCTTGAAATCAAATCCACTTTTACACCTCACAGCTACAGCACTTATTCACTCAAATGTCCCCACACAAATAGTCTTCTAGATTATCCATTCTCCTGGGGATACAACATAAATGTAATGTAAATTTTGCAGATTTCTATTAGTAAAAAACTAAAAATAACTCCAGATAGACAAAATATTTCATTGTAACCCCTTCCCGCTGTTAGGACATTCCATGCCTTTTGGCTATCCTGAAGCCTCTACAGCTTTCTAAATAGGATCGCTGGCTGTAGGGCATGCCTAGTGACATAGGCACTCACCCTGACCCGATCACATTATTTCAATTATTACTGTAGACAAATAAGTCCAGATGGGAAGGGGTTAATATAATATCTCCCATTACTTTGGGCTCTCTCCTAAATCTATTTTAAAATTTGTGGACAGTAGATTTTCAAAATTTCAAAAATGTATTTTATAACAGAGTTATTCGTTATTCACTGGACATTAAAGTCAAAATTGAACTTTCATGGTTCAGATAGAGCATGATATTTTTTGATTTACTTCTATTATCAAATTTACTCAGTATCCTCTGCTGAAAAGCATACCTAACTAGGCTCAGGAGCAACAATGCACGGCTGGGTGCTAGCTGGTGATTGGCTGCTACTCACATTTGTCTTTGGCTCACCATAAGTGTACAACTAGGCCCCAGTTGGGTGTTGCTGTTATGGGGATTACTTCAACTAAATCCCTTTGCAGGAGGTAAACACAGTTATAGGCAAGCAATAGCACAGTATTAAAATTCTCAAACACATACGAGAATTTTCTTTTAAGGAATCATCATATGGAATGTTTTATAATATACCCTGTATTGTCATATTGCCTAATCCCCTACACTCATAAAACTGAAATGCTTTAAAAAACAAAACAAAAAAAAAACAAAAAAGGATTACGGCTATATTCAGTTGAGAGAGCAGTGCAGGACTCAGTAAAATTAGTCCCTGGCGTCCTGGTTAAGAGTCCACAAGAGACCCATTGGTGCACCTCCCCAGCTACCAACAGCCACACCTAAAATTTAGCTTGGTGTCGCTAGGTCCTTTCTAGGCCTTACAAACCAAGCATTTATGGTGTTATTTTATTTATATGGCCAAAAGTGTCTGGCTCCTAAATGTATGGGCTGACTCATATTTTGAACAAATTTGTCATGCCTGGTTTTAGTGGGCCATCCAAAAAGAACATGATGTTGAATTGAGTAAGCTTCCAAATCTTCAGAAGCATAACACATAAAAGGGACATTAAAAAGCTGGGTACAAGGACAGTAAAATGGTTATTGCTCATCATGCCATTTCCCCCCCTGGTACCTGCAGCTCTCTTTAAAGCCGTCCTCTTATTTTAACTCATTACAGAATCCAGTTGCTAACGCTCTGCATTTTATAATGGGTGCCATCTTGTGTATTGTTGCATCCTGTGACCGAAGCAGTGCACTTTCACAGATCTGCTTTTTGATAGCTGTAAATTGCCCTTTGGTTTAGCTCACATAATAGAGAGCAGAAGTTACACTTTTGGAGTTTTTTTGCACAGTTTAAAAGTCAAATACGAAATATAAGTTCCAAGATGGCGGTCTCCAGTATGAAGATGCAATGCTTCACTAACATACCTGTAAATAAGAGAATGACTGAAGATAACTACATGCAGAGGAGGAAAAACAAAAGCATGGTGAGTAGTAACCATTCTATTGTAGTTGTGCTCAGCAGTTTAATATCCCAATGTCAACTTCTGATACTGGAAAATATCATGCAAAGAAACATCTTGCTCTGTGGATGTCATAAATAAATGTTGTATGGAAAAAAAAAAATCATAAATAATTTAAGTACCATCATTATCACATCCATTTATTTATGACCACTTGTGTGAGCCAATGAACATTAAGAATCCTCATAAAAAAAATCCATAATTAAAAAGACATAACTAAGGGGACATGAAACCCATTTTTTTTCCTTTCATGATTTAGATAGAGCATACATTTCAAAACACCTTTCCAATTTACTTCTTTTATCTAATTTTCTTTATTCTCTTTGTATGCTTTGAGAGTTAGCTGCTGATTGGTGTCCGACTCTGCACATATATGCCTCTTGTGATTGCATTAGCGATGTGTTCAGCTAGCTCCCAGTAGTGCATTGCTCATTTAATGTAGTGTTTTAGCATAAACCTTTACCACATGTAAATGTCACCCGATATCTCTCTTAGAAATTAAAAATACATATATCCAGATTGGCCCATTCAGAACTGGGCCCCAGTCAATAAAGAAAGCACTTAGCTGCCAAAGAAATACAGTGCGTTAAATTATTTTCTAGCAGTCATTTAAATGCCTACAAATACTTGCCTAGTTATGGTACTAGGCTTTATCCGCCTGCTCCCGGATCTCTAGCAGCAGCTTGCTTGATGCGCAGCCCACTTCGCAAATCGTCTGTCACCGCGAGGAATATTTCAACAACACACGCAAAGCGAGAAGCCGGTGTTCTGTCGTCAAGAGAGACAGGCCCAACCTGTCGTAAAGATGTCAAGGTGAAAGTATGGTGTGAAGCAAGATTAGCTAGTGACGCAAAGGCGGCCATTTTAGGTTTGGGATACAAAAATACATGAGGAAAAATGAGAAACACACACACATTTAATGTGTTTAAACCAGGGGTGTCCAATGCGCCACCAACACACTATCGGCAAGAGTTATATTTAAGTGAAGCGTAATACTATTGACGTAAACAACACCATTCTCAATTCAAGTGGTTAAATGCTCTTCAAACTTATACTACTAAAAATACAGAGATATAGGTACAACGATAACATTATGGTGGATTGTAACAGTATGAATCGGGGAGCGTTATGGGTATAATATACCCAAAATCAAAAGATATGTGAAAACTGTATGTTTGTCGTAAACTATTTGTAATCCTGTAGACGACGGCTACCAATACGTTATTAATAACATGACTTACACTAATAGCAAAACATTGACGTCAAGAGCAAAATAACAACAACTTTAGGAAATCACAGAAACTCTGGGAACCAGACCAAGTTCTTATGTGAATCACTTCGAACCCTTATTGGTGGATACAATGCTACACTTGTTCTCCCAACTGCATTCTGTTAAAGTTTCAGAAAATATTTGTCTTTTATCTAGAAAGTAACGAAATCATTCTGTATAAGGCAACTGCTGTGCTGTATAGCGATGCGAATGACATTTCGTCTGACGTCAGTCACTGCACAATCAGTGTAAAGAGAAGGCACTGGTAGGCGTTGAGTCCTCCAACATATCCCAGAAAACATTGCGACAGTGGGTGGTGCCTCTGTTTACTGGTATTTGTTCTTTCGTCTCTGTGGTTTTCCGGTGTCCTTTCTCTATTCTTTCTAGGAGTGGGTCGTTAGTAGCGGCAGGTAATATATTGGTGTTCTGTGTAGATAAGATGGTTCTTTAGACATTATTTGCATTACATATTATAATGTGCTTTGTCAGTTTCTTGTTCCACAGATATTCCAAGGCCTGTATGGGTCAGTGACATTGGGACCACGCTAGGTCATTTAATAGTTCACTGAGTAGGGAGCACTTGACGGGTTGCTTAGGAGCAGCTACAGCCTTTCTTTGGGGATAACAGTAAAATCAAGCAGTTCTGTTTTTGTATAAGGGAATTCAGATACAGCCTGGTCAATCTGTGGCACATGTTCTTAGTCTCAGGACTTGTATTTTCACACAATGTCACACACCTGCATAAGATAACACGAGCGTAGCAGATATCTATTGTAACTACAAATGAGTGTAATACCAAGAAGGCATGGATGCAAATATTCTTGTCGAAAACTTTAGAATTGATAGTGACTTAAAAAATCTTAATTAAATCTTATGTAGATACATGTCACTGTCACTTTTTATAGATTAAAAAAATAGAATAATCTCCAGTGCTAGATGAATCATATACTAAACAATAATGCAATACTCATATGCTTGTATGTTCATGTAAGGTGTGTCCTTGTAGGAGTAAGTATTGTCCCTTTTAACTTTTTAAAATTAGATTTCTCTAGGGAACACTGCATCATTGGCATGTTTTGTTTTAAAGATTTGAATTGAAGATTAGCGAATTTAATTGTGCAGTCAACTCCAATATGTAGATAATCCCTATATTACCCATTCCCCAGTTTTGCACATTTTTACCTCTGTGATTACCTTGTATCTAAGCCTCTTCTGACAGGCCCCTTATCACATGACTTTATTATCTATCGACTTGCATTTTAGCCAATTAGTGCTGTGTCAGCTACAACTCCGGTAGTGAGCACAATGTTATCTATATGGCTCATATTACCTAGCAGTCTCCAGTTGTGAAAAGCTAATAAAAAAATATTTGATAAGAGGCTGTCTGTAGAGGCTTAGAAACAGGTAGAAATTTAGAGGTTTAAATGTTATAAAGTGTATTAATATAACAATGTTTGTGGTGCGAAGATGGGGAATGGGTAGTAAAGGCATTATCTATCTTTTTAAACAATATCAATTTTGGTATTGTCTGTCCATTTAAAGTTCCATGTCTGTAATGCAATTATTAAATATGTTCAATAAGTATGTGTTCATATTTTTCTTGAAAAATAGCTTTGTATTATCTCATTCTGTATAGATATATCATATCATGTATCATATTTGTGCTTGTCAGTTCTTCTCAATTGAACCCCCTACCAAGGTAGATTTTCTTTCTCTAAATATTTGAGAAAATCACAACAAAGGTAAATTTGCTGATAACTTCTGAAGTAGAGAAAGTATTTCTGCAATCAGGTTGGCACATAATGTAATGCTGATAAATACTGTTGTGTTTTTAAGAAAACAGTGTAGCACAGTATTTCATTTTAGTTAAACTGTTTTGCAGAGTCTTTGCTTTACTGTAGTTCTGTTTCCAAAGACAGAGTGACCTTCTAAGAGGTCATTTGTAGGAGCTGTATAGTCGCAGCCTTAAAGGGACATTAAATCCCAAATTTTTCTTTCATGATTCAGAGCATGCTATTTTAAACCACTTTCTAATTTACTTCTATTTTCTTCATTCTCTTGGTATCTTTTGTTGAAAAGCAGACATATGCTTAAGAGCCGGCCCATTTCTGGAGCACTATCTGGCAGCAGATTTGCAAGAATGTTATTCATTTGCAAGAGCACTAGTTGGCAGCTTTATTCCCTGCCATGTAGTGCTCCAGATGTCTACCTAGGTATCTCAAATTTGATAATAGAAGTACTTTCTCTTTTTTTTTTTATATCCCTTTAAGAAAATGTAAGGATATTTGAAATACTCTGATAGTATTTGCATTTTTTTAGTGTCAGTACCTCTCTAAATTGTTGCTATGATTGACAATGGTTAGGCTAGTTTAATCTGTACACCTCCACTGACCCTGGCTTTTGTATAAATGCCTTTTTTACAACTAGTTATCTATAACAGGAGTTTTAAAGTCTTTTCACTCACATTTCACTTTGCAGTTTACTTCTGTGCTGCTGCGTGTGGTTTCTATAAAATAGTGCAAAAGGTCGCTGTTCACACACTTCCCCTTATATGCTCTATGCCGCCCCCTGGGAGGCCTGCCTCAGTTTAAAAACAACTGATCTATTGTGAAATTTCTTTAGCTGTGCTAATTTATGACCATTTATTTTAAAGGATAGAATGGTCAAAAATTAAATGAGCATAAATGCATTTCAATTATAAGCATATTTGCATTATACTTTTCATTAGCTAAAATGCTTCTAGTAACAGTTATTACTGTTTTTCTGCAGCATAAGCACATATCCTGTGAGGACCTGTGCACCAGTTCAAATGCCACGCCTGCTCAGGAGAGTTTGCAATGATGTGTATTGCGTCTGTAGACTTAAAGGGACATTTATACACATTTTTTTTCTTTGCATAAATGTGTGTTTTTTGTTTTTTTTTAAATGTATAGTTTTGCTTATTTTTAAATAACATTGCTCTGATTTTCAGACTCCTAACCAAGCCCCAAAGTTTTATGAGAATACTGTCAGCTACCTTCTCCAGCTTGCTCCTGTTTGTGTAAGGGGTCTTTTTTCAAATGCAAAAGAAGGGGGCGGGGGGGAGTGTCTTATTTCCCGCTTGCAGTGGGCTTTTCAAAAGAGATAAACTGAGAGCTTCTAATTAAGTTTTTAAACCGTTATATACTGGATTTTTATATCAGTATCTGCATCTTATTCTTTATAGTAGTGTCTATTACATGCAGTTATATGAAAATGAGTGTGTACTGTGTTTTTTTATTTATTCATTTGAGCAGTGGTTTCTCTCTTCATTCCTGAATGATTTGGATAGAACATACAATTTTAAACAACTTTCCAATTTACTTCTACTATCAAATTTGCCTCACTTTCTTGTTATCATTTACTGAAAGACCAGCATTGCAAAACTGGAAGCTAGCTGAACACATCTAGTTAGCAAATCACAAGCAATAAGTGTGTGTAGGCAGCAATCAACAGCTAGTTCCCAGTGCATATTCTTTTTCAACAAGGGATACCATGAGAATGAAGCACATTTGAGAACTGAATCATGCAAGTTTAAAGGGACACTGAACCCAATTTTTTTCTTTTATGCTTCAGATAGAGCATGCAATTTTAACTTAGATTCTTGCATTTCAAATAAAGATACCAAGAGAATGAAGAACATTTGATAATGGGGGTAAATTAGAAAGTTGCTTAAAATTGCATGCTCTATCTGAATCACAAAATAAAAAATTTGGGTTCAGTGTCCCTTTAATTTTAACTTTCCTACCCTTTAATTTTTGTCATACAAGTCACTGCTGACTCTGAGAAGGTGTGGTGTTTGAATACTGGTGCACATGCCTTCATAAACTGCGTATGTCGCTGAAAAATAGTAATGACTTTTACCTGAAGCATTTTTGCTAATCAAAGTTTATTGCAAAAAATGCTTATTTCGAATTTTGAATGCACATTTAATTTTTGACCTTTCTATCCCTTTAAACCTGATTAAATGAATGCTTTAACAATATAGAACTTGCAATTTTAACTAATTCAGAAATGACGTGCTCTAAATCAATTTTGAACAATTACAAGTTTTAATGTCCCCTTTAAAAACATTGTTATAAAGCTATGCAGAATCTGGAAGAAAAAAGACAGGCAACCCCAAAATTGTTTTTTAAAAAGATAACGCCTTTACTACCCATTCCCTAGCTTTGCACAACCAACATTTTTATATTAATATACTTTATAATATTTAAATTTATGCCTGTCAGAAGAGGCTTAGATGCAAAGTAATCACAGAGATAAAAAGTATAAATATAACCATGTTGGCTGTGCAAAAACGGGTGAATGGGTATTAAAGGGATTATCTAACTTTTTTTTTTTTTTAAAAACCATAACACTTTTCAAGTAGACTATGCGGTTGAGGTGAGTAGGTTATGTGGACGGTGGAAAGGGTTGCTCTGTGCTTACTTTTTTTTTAAGAATCTACAATTTTTGATTTAGACACCTTAGCAGGGCACTTAGACTTCCTGCTACAGACTTTGTTAGTGTAAAGTTGTCTTTAAATGGGATATTTAATCAGTATTTATCTCTGATTTATTTTCACACTCTTACCTGATTTACTGAAGGTTGCTACTTTTATCAAGTTTAGATTGCAGATTAAATTTAATATACATTTTTTTTTTTTAATTTTTTTTTTTTTATTACAGAATGCTGTCTTCAAGAGCACTAAGCTTAATTGGAAAAAGAGCCCTTTCTACCTCTGTCTGTCTGCAAGGACATGGTAAGTACTTATTTAGTGTGCATCTTATGGTGGTTTTCGTTTATTAGTTTTCTCCCCAGGACATTTCCATCTTAATATGGGAAGAGTCCACAGCTGCATTCCTTACTTTTGGGAAATAATGAACCTGGCCACCAGGAGGAGGCAAAGACACCCAGCCAAAGGCTTAAATACCGCCCCACTTCCTCATAACCCCAGTCATTTTTTGCCTTTCATCTCAGGAGGTTGGCAGAGGAGTCTTAGAAGATTTTGGAGTAGTCTCTTATGGAGGGTAGTACTCTTCGAGATGGGACTGGAGTTTTAAGTAGTCCTGTCAGCCTCTCAGTGAGAGCATGGATGAAAGTTAGTCTGGAGATGCAGGGAGAGTCTTTCTGTGAAACCATCCCGACTCATATTAACTGCTCCATAGGCAATCAGTGTTGACCAGTTTCACTGCCTGCTTTCTTCACTCAAGGCCATGTCAGAAGCGATGCTACTCTGTCACACTTGAAGGGCCGTGTTCCTGTTCCACACATGGATTCTGGTAAGATCGTTTCATATTTTATACATGTATGATAACGCATTAAGACAGGGTCACAGTGTGACTCCTTTTATCTGTATAGAATCAAGGGTTAATATCTCCTTAGGGGGATTATTGAACAGGGGGGAATAAAAATCTTATGTTTATTTGATTTTATGCTGCTTTATGTGTGAGATGTTAGGCTCATAGGTTGTTTTGGCATATACAGATTTCACTTTGAGAGCCATGCAGCTTACAAGCTTGGCGCGCTTTCTCTCATAGCAGGGACAGTCCTGCATTGTGCACTATGTGATTCATTTTCTCTTCCTGACCGGGTGTCTATCAGAGAGGAATCATAAATATCTGTACTGTCTGGGTCATAGGAGGTGGTGAGTGCCCCAGCCATTGGGGTATAAGGGTGCCATTTTTGAATAAAATAAGATGTTTTATTTGTCTAGTTCTCCAGTTATTACACTAGCGATGGAGGATTCTGTTACTTTAGAAGGCACTCCCTCTATTCCTAAAGAGTAATTCCTGTTTATATTGTGAGGAGGCCCTAGTTCCCCCTCTCAATTATGTTCCATATGCCTTGATAATGTGATAATATCAAACATGTTTGCTACAAAGCTGTCCACCTCTGAGGAGTTGTCGTCCAGTGAGGTGCGTACCCTACATTGTTATTTCTATACACATGCCGTTTTCCCGTAGCACTGCGGATCCTCCTGTCTGGAGTTTTTTTTTCTTCAACCAACGTTGCACAGTGGTGTCTGCGGCCTTTAATGCTTTACCTTGCCCCGCTAAGCGAAAAGGTTACATATTGCTCTCCTTCCCAGTGTACATCAAATTGTTTTGGATTTAACTGATAGGGTTATCCGAGGATGAAGTTCTTTCTGTGACTTCAGAGTATGAACTTTCTGGGTCGGAGTCTGCCTCTAAACCTCCAGCTGCGGAGGAACCAGGCTTTCGTTTTAGGAATTTGCGCTTTCTTCTAAAGGAAGTTTTTGGCTAATTCATAGGTTTCAAAGTTCATATTGCCTGATGAACCTTTATTTCTTAAATTGAATAGAGTTTGAGGGCAGGGTGCCTTCCCTTCCCTGCTCCGAACATTATTAGGAATGAAGGGGACAGGATTGGATTCTCCCTTTAAGAAATTTGTTTCTGGTCCCTCAATAGAGTTGTGAGGTTCCGTTCCTAAATGGGATGGCGTTATCTTTACCTTTGCTAAAACGTACTACTATCCCACTTAAGGATAGTTCTTTATTTGAAGAGCCCATGGATAAGAGCTGGAAACTGTTAAGAAAGATGTTTCAGCATACAGGATATTTGTTTCGACTGGCGGAGGCTGTTGCTGTAGAAACTACCTTCTGGTGTGACTCCTTATAGGATTTGATCGAGGTGGTGGGTCCCCTCGACGTTCCTCAGGAAAGATTTGCGGCCTTGAGAGTTGCTAATTCTTTTATCTGTGACAGATTATTTGCTATGCTATTGCTTCAGCTTTTTCTGTTCAGGCCCGTTGGACTCTGGCTGAAGTCATGATCTGCGGATTTGACTTTTAAGTCTAGATTTCTTCCTCCCTTTGAAGGGAATAGATTTTGTTTGGTCCAGGCCTGGACTCTATTATCTCCACGGTCACATGGGGCAAGGGTGCCCTCCTACCGCAAGAGTTTATGAACTAATATAAGGGGCGATTGTCGTTCCTTTTGTTCTAATGAAGCCCATGTCAGCTATCCTCCATTAAGCCAGAGCAAACCAAGAGCTCTTGGAAACTGGCTCAGTCCTGGATAAATCTAAGCAGAGCAAGAAGCCAGCCGAGTCTAAGTCGGCATGAATGGGCGGTCCCCTGGCCTCTTCTGGATCGTGTAGGGGCAGTATGTCGCTCTTTTCAGTCGCTTGGTGCAGGATCCATGGGTCCTGGAGGTCATATCTCAAGGTTTTTAGATAGGTATTAAGTCTCAGCCACCCAAGGGCAGATTCCTTCTGTCTTCCTGACACAGTAAGGAGGGAAGCCTTTCTGGGGTGTGTACAGGATTTGTCCTCTTAGGAGTTTTTGTCCCGGTGCCTATCGCAGTGAGAGGTTTGAGATACTATTCAAACCTTTTCGGGGTCCCTAAAAAGGAGGGAGCTTTTCAGTCCTATTCTGGACCTAAAGTGCTTAAGCAAGTTTTATATGTCCCCTTGTTGAAGATGGAGACAATAAGGGCCATTCTTCCCCTCGTTTGAGAGGGGCAGTTCATGACCACGATAGATCTGAAGGATGATCCCTTCATGTGCCAATCCTCTAGGACCAGTTCCTAAGGTTGCATTCCTGGACCAGCACTTCCAGTTTATTGCCCTTCCGTTTGGTCTAGCTACGGCTTCAAGAAATTTTTCGAAGAGTTGACCATTCTGAATCTCTCCTGTCTTCTTCGTTCCCATGGATGGAAGATAATCTAGAGGGAGTTCTCTTGTGTCAAGTACCAGGGTCGAATCACGGGTACTATAATAGTCTCCATAGACATGAGAATATTTCTATCAGACCAGAGACGTCCATCTGTGGCTTTGTGTATGGGGGTGCTTGGTCTCATGGTGTCAAGCATGGACATCATTTCCCTTGCCAGGTTTCACCTCAGACTGTTGCAACTGCGCATGCTGAAGGAGTGGAACGACGATCATTTGGATCTGTCTCAACAGATTTCTCTGAACAATCGATCGAGAAAATCGCTCTTGGTGGTTCTATCCAGATCACTTGTCCTGAGAAACGTCTGTCTTAAGACCATCCTGGGTGATTGTGACTACGGTTGCGAGTCTGTCGGGATGGGGAGCTGTTTGGGGTGCCAGGAAGGCACAGGGCCTATGGTCCCTCCTGACATCATTGGATCTTCTGGCAATATACAATGCGGGTTCGTCCCAGTTAATCAGATTCCAATCAGACAATATATCCTCGGTGGCTGACATCAACCATCGGGGGGGGGGGGACGAGAAGCTCCCTAGTTATGAGGGGAGTATCTCGGATTCTGGTGTGGGGGAGACCCACATTCCGGGTGCGGACAACTGGGAAGCGGATTTGTTAATCATTGTCTAGATTCTCTGAGGCTGACTGCGTGGATATTGAACGCTTAGTCCTAGCCAAGAGAGGGGTTTCTGAGAGTTATTTTTATTCTCATCAAGCTCGTAAGCTGGTTGCTCGTCGCATCTATCATAGGTGTGGAGGACCTTCTTCTGTTCTCCAGGATCAACTGGAGAAGGGCCTTTCTGCAAGTCACCTGATGGGACAGTTTTCGGCCTTGTCTGTGTTACTGCACAAGAGGTTCGTTGAGCTTCCAGATGTGCAGCCATTTGTTAAGGCTCTGCTGGGTTCAGACCTGTCTTTAGATCTAGGCTCCTCCTTGGAGTTTAAATCTTGTTCTTAAGGCGTTGCATCAGGCTCCCTTGGAGCCTATGCATGAAGTAGACACAAAATTGTGTTCTGGGAAGGTTCCTTTTCTACTGGCTGTTGCTTATGCATGCAGAGTATCTGTGATTGCTGTACATTGTGTCCCTCCTTATTTGGCTTTCGATGCCGATAATATAATTTATGCTTACCTGATAAATTCATTTCTCCTGTAGTGTAGTCAGTCCACGGGTCATCCATTACTTATGGGATTATAACTCCTCCCTAACAGGAAGTGCAAGAGGATCACCCAAGCAGAGCTGCTATATAGCTCCTCCCCTCTACGTCATATCCAGTCATTCGACCGAAACCATACGAGAAAGGAGAAACTATAGGGTGCAGTGGTGACTGGAGTTTAATTAAAATTTAGACCTGCCGTAAAAACAGGGCGGGCCGTGGACTGACTACACTACAGGAGAAATGAATTTATCAGGTAAGCATAAATTATATTTTCTCCTGTTAAGTGTAGTCAGTCCACGGGTCATCCATTACTTATGGGATACCAATACCAAAGCTAAAAGTACACGGATGACGGGAGGGACAAGGCAGGATCTTTACACGGAAGGAACCACTGCCTGTAGAACCTTTCTCCCAAAAACAGCCTCCGAAGAAGCAAAAGTGTCAAATTTGTAAAATTTTGAAAAAGTGTGAAGTGAAGACCAAGTTGCAGCCTTGCAAATCTGTTCAACAGAGGCCTCATTCTTAAAGGCCCAAGTGGAAGCCACAGCTCTAGTAGAATGAGCTGTAATCCTTTCAGGAGGCTGCTGTCCAGCAGTCTCATAGGCTAAACGTATTATGCTACGAAGCCAAAAAGAGAGAGACGTAGCTGAAGCCTTTTGACCTCTCCTCTGTCCAGAATAAACGACAAACAGGGAAGAAGTTTGACGAAAATCTTTAGTTGCCTGTAAATAAAATTTCAGGGCACGGACGACGTCCAGATTGTGCAAAAGTCGTTCCTTCTTTGAAGAAGGGTTAGGGCACAATGATGGAACAACAATCTCTTGATTGATATTTTTGTTAGTGACTACCTTAGGTAAGAACCCAGGTTTAGTACGCAGAACTACCTTGTCTGAATGAAAAATCAGATAAGGAGAATCACAATGTAAGGCCGATAACTCAGAGACTCTTCGAGCCGAGGAAATAGCCATCAAAAACAGAACAGCTTGATATCGATGGAATGAAGGGGTTCAAACGGAACACCTTGCAGAACGTTAAGAACTAAGTTTAAGCTCCACGGCGGAGCAACAGTGTTAAACACAGGCTTAATCCTAGCCAAAGCCTGACAAAAAGCCTGAACGTCTGGAACTTCTGCCAGACGTTTATGTAGAAGGATAGACTGAGCTGAAATCTGTCCCTTTAACGAACTAGCAGATAAACCCTTTTCTAAACCCTCTTGTAGAAAAGACAATATCCTAGGAATCCTAACTTTACTCCATGAGTAACTCTTGGATTCGCACCAATACAAATATTTACGCCATATTTTATGGTAAATTTTCCTGGTAACAGGTTTTCTAGCCTGTATTAAGGTATCAATAACTGACTCCGAGAATCCACGCTTTGATAGAATCAAGCGTTCAATCTCCATGCAGTCAGCCTCAGAGAAACTAGATTTGGATGGTTGAAAGGACCCTGAATCAGAAGGTCCTGTCTCAGAGGCAGAGACCATGGTGGACAGGACGACATGTCCACTAGATCTGCATACCAGGTCCTGCATGGCCACGCAGGCGCTATTAGAATCACCGATGCTCTCTCCTGTTTGATCCTGGCAATCAATCGAGGAAGCATCGGGAATGGTGGAAACACATAAGCCATGTTGAAGACCCAATGTGCTGTCAGAGCATCTATCAGCACCGCTCCCGGGTCCCTGGACCTGGATCCGTAACAAGGAAGCTTGGCGTTCTGGCGAGAAGCCATGAGATCCAGATCTGGTTTGCCCCAACGATGAAGCAGTTGGGCAAAGACCTCCGGATGAAGTTCCCACTCCCCCGGATGAAAAGTCTGGCGACTTAGAAAATCCGCCTCCCAGTTCTCCACGTCTGGGATGTGGATCGCTGACAGGTGGCAAGAGTGAGACTCTGCCCAGCGGATTATCTTTGAGACTTCCAACATCGCTAGGGAACTCCTGGTTCCTCCTTGATGGTTGATTTAAGCCACAGTCGTGATGTTGTCCGACTGAAATCTGATGAACCTCAGAGTTGCTAACTGAGGCCAAGCCAGAAGAGCATTGAAAATTGCTCTTAACTCCAGAATGTTTATTGGAAGGAGTCTCTCCTCCTGAGTCCACGATCCCTGAGCCTTCAGGGAATTCCAGACTGCGCCCCAACCTAGAAGGCTGGCGTCTGTTGTTACAATCGTCCAATCTGGCCTGCGGAAGGGCATCCCCTTGGACAGATGTGGTCGAGAAAGCCACCATAGAAGAGAATCTCTGGTCTCTTGATCCAGATTTAGCAGAGGGGACAAATCTGAGTAATCCCCATTCCACTGACTTAGCATGCATAATTGCAGCGGTCTGAGATGCAGGCGCGCAAATGGTACTATGTCCATTGCCGCTACCATTAAGCCGATTACCTCCATGCACTGAGCCACTGACGGGTGTTGAATGGAATGAAGGACACGGCAAGCATTTAGAAGTTTTGATAACCTGGCCTCCGTCAGGTAAATTTTCATTTCTACAGAATCTATAAGAGTCCCTAGAAAGGGAACTCTTGTAAGTGGCAATAGAGAACTCTTTTCTACGTTCACCTTCCACCCATGCGACCTTAGGAATGCCAGAACTATCTCTGTATGAGACTTGGCAGTTTGGAAACTTGACGCTGGTATTAGAATGTCGTCTAGGTACGGAGCCACCGCTATGCCTCGCGGTCTTAGTACCGCCAGAAGAGAGCCCAGAACCTTTGTAAAGATTCTTGGAGCCGTAGCTAACCCGAAGGGAAGAGCTACAAACTGGTAATGCCTGTCTAGGAAGGCAAATCTTAGATACCGGTAATGATCCTTGTGAATCGGTATGTGAAGGTAAGCATCCTTTAAATCCACTGTGGTCATGTACTGACCCTCTTGGATCATGGGTAGGATGGTTCGAATAGTTTCCATTTTGAACGATGGAACTCTTAGGAATTTGTTTAGGATCTTTAAGTCCAAGATTGGTCTGAAGGTTCCCTCTTTTTTGGGAACCACAAACAGATTTGAATAGAATCCTTGCCCGTGTTCCGACCGCGGAACTGGGTGGACCACCCCCATTAGTAAGAGGTCTTGTACACAGCGTAGAAACGCCTCTTTCTTTATTTGGTTTGCTGACAACCTTGAAAGATGAAATCTCCCTTGTGGAGGAGAAGCTTTGAAGTCCAGAAGATTATCCCTGAGATATGATTTCCAATGCCCAGGGATCCTGGACATCTCTTGCCCAAGCCTGGGCAAAGAGAGAAAGTCTGCCCCCACTATATCCGTTTCCGGATAGAGGGCCCTCACTTCATGCTGTCTTAGGGGCAGCAGCAGGTTTTCTGGCCTGCTTGCCCTTGTTTCAGGACTGGTTGGCTTTCCAACCCTGTCTGAAGCGAGCAACAGTTCCTTCCTGTCTTGGAGCAGAGGAAGTTGATGCTGCTCCTGCCTTGAAGTAACGAAAGGCACGAAAATTAGACTGTTTAGCCTTTGGTTTGGCCCTGTCTTGAGGCAGAGCATGGCCCTTACCTCCAGTAATGTCAGCAATAATTTCTTTCAAGCCGGGCCCGAATAAGGTCTGCCCTTTGAAAGGAATATTAAGCAGTTTAGATTTAGAAGTCACATCAGCTGACCAGGATTTAAGCCACAGCGCTCTGCGCACTTGAATGGCGAATCCGGAGTTCTTAGCCGTAAGTTTGGTTAAGTGTACTACGGCATCAGAAATAAATGAATTAGCTAGCTTAAGGGCTTTAAGCTTGTTTATAATCTTATCCAATGGAGCTGTGCTAAGGGTCTCTTCCAGAGACTCAAACCAGAATGCCGCCGCAGCAGTGACAGGCGCGATGCAAGCAAGGGGTTGTAATATAAAACCTTGTTGAACAAACATTTTCTTAAGGTAACCCTCTAACTTTTTATCCATTGGATCTGAAAAAGCACAGCTATCCTCCACCGGGATAGTGGTGCGCTTAGCCAGAGTAGAAACTGCTCCCTCCACCTTAGGGACCATCTGCCATAGGTCCCGTGTAGTGGCATCTATTGGAAACATTTTTCTAAATATAGGAGGGGGTGAAAAGGGCACACCGGGTCTATCCCACTCCTTGTTAACAATTTCTGTAAGCCTTTTAGGTATAGGAAAAACGTCAGTACACGTCGGTACCTCAAAATATTTATCCAGCCTACATACTTTCTCTGGGATTGCAACCGTGTTACAATCATTCAGAGCTGCTAATACCTCCCCTAGTAATACGGAGGTTCTCAAGCTTAAATTTAAAATTTGAAATCTCTGAATCCAGTTTACTTGGATCAGACCCGTCACCCACAGAATGAAGCTCTCCGTCCTCATGTTCTGCAGATTGTGACGCAGTATCAGACATGGCTCTACTATTATCAGCGCGCTCTGTTCTAACCCCAGAGTGATCGCGTTTACCTCTTAATTCTGGCAATTTAGATAGTACTTCAGTCATAACATTAGCCATGTCTTGCAAAGTGATTTGTATGGGCCGCCCTGATGTACTTGGCGCCACAATATCACGCACCTCCTGAGCGGGAGGCGAAGGTACTGACACGTGAGGAGAGTTAGTCGGCATAACTTCCCCCTCGTTGTCTGGTGATATTTTCTTAACATATAAAGTTTGAGTTTTATTCAAAGTGACATCTATACATTGAGTGCACAAATTTCTATTGGGCTCCACATTGGCCTTTAAACATAGTGAACAAACAGATTCATCTGTGTCAGACATGTTTAAACAGACTAGCAATAACACTAGCAAGCTTGGAAAAAAAACTTAACGCTACTGCGCCTTTAAGAAACCTAAAATTGTGATACAGTTGAATTAACAATGAACCAATTAGTTAAAGCAACAAAATTTTTACAGAAAATGTATAAAGTTAGCAGAGGATTGCACCCACAGCAAAAGGATGATTAACCCCTTAATACCCAAAACGGATAACAGTTGAAAAAATAAACGTTTATATCACAGTCAAACACACTGTCACAGGTCTGCTGTGACTGATTACCTCCCTCAAAACTAGTTTTTGGAGACCCCTGGGCTCTGCAGAGACGTCCTGGATCATGGAAGGAAAACTGTGACTGAATTTTTACTGCGCAATAAAGCGCTAAAATAGGCCCCTCCCACTCCTATTACAACAGTGGGGAAGCTCAGTAAACTGTCTTTAAACAGAAAAAAACGACAGCCATGTGGTAAAAATCATGCCCATAAAGTTTTATCACCAAGTACCTCAGAAAAAACGATTAACATGCCAGTAAACGTTTTAAAATTGTAAAGTGTTAATAAGCCTGCTGCAAGTCGCTATCACTGCAGTGAGGGCTCAGATATTATTTTAATATTGGCAGTATTTTCTAAGTGAAATTCCATTCCCCAGAAATACCTCAGATTATACATACATACTTATCAGCCTGATACCAGTCGCTACTACTGCATTTAAGGCTGCACTTACATTACATCGGTATTAGCAGTATTTTCTCAGTCAATTCCATTCCTTAGAAAATAATTTACTGCACATACCTCCTTGCAGGTGGGCCCTGCATGCTATCCCCTGTTCTGAAGTTACCTCACTCCTCAGAATGGCTGAGAACAGCAAGTGGATCTTAGTTACGACCGCTAAGATCATAGAAAAACTCAGGCAGATTATTCTTCTAATGCTGCCTGAGAACAAACAACACACTCCGGTGCCGTTTAAAATAACAAACTTTTGATTGAAGAATTAAAAACTAAGTTTAAAACACCACAGTCCTCTCACACGTCCTATCTTTTAGTTAAGTGCAAGAGAATGACTGGATATGACGTAGAGGGGAGGAGCTATATAGCAGCTCTGCTTGGGTGATCCTCTTGCACTTCCTGTTAGGGAGGAGTTATAATCCCATAAGTAATGGATGACCCGTGGACTGACTACACTTAACAGGAGAAAAGACTGTTTTACGAACCAAGTTAGGATTCTTCCTAGGTTGTGTCAGTTCGCAACATCAATCAAGA
Source organism: Bombina bombina (assembly GCF_027579735.1). Classification (NCBI taxonomy): domain Eukaryota; kingdom Metazoa; phylum Chordata; class Amphibia; order Anura; family Bombinatoridae; genus Bombina; species Bombina bombina. The sequence goes on along the minus strand of NC_069499.1, from coordinate 1,263,499,492 downwards.
GATTGTGGTTCCCTCTTATGTCCTAATCCTCAGTCGAAGGAACGTTTAAAACTTATTTTTGGATGTGTGTTGTGCCTTGAAGTTCTATCTTCGGGCCACAAAGGAATTTAGACAAATCTCTTTTTCTGTTTGTTCTCTCTCCGGAAAGCGTGCCTCTTCAACTTCCTTTTTCCTACCTTTTTAATTGAGGGGTGTCATACGTTTCGCATAGAAATGGCCTCCTCTGTGGATTACGGCTCATTGTATGGGAGCAGCGGTTTCCTTTTGTGCCTTCTATGATGAGGCCTCTGTGGATCTACTCTGTAAGGCGGCTGGCTACCTGGTTCTCCTTACATACTTTTTCAAAATTTTACAAGTTATGTTTTTGCTTCTGTTGAAGCAGCCTTCGGGAGAAAGGGTTTTGCAGGCTGTGATGCCTTCAGATTGGGTCCGCCTCTCTTTACCTCCCGTTAGCATTTTGTGTACTCTAGAGCTTGGGTATATGTTTCCCATAAGTAAGGAATGCTGCTGTGGACTCATCCCATATTAAGATGGAAAACATAAATTATGCTTATCTGATCATTTCATTTCCATCTGTATGGGAAGAGTCCACAGCTCCTGCCAGTGTTCTCTGGTGGGTGGCCCTAAATTTTATTTTTTCTTCTGGCACCTTTTTCACCCTGATATATCTCCTACTGTTCCTTGTTCCCTTGGCAGAATGACTGGGGTTATGAGGAAGTGGGGGCGGTATTTAAGCCTTTGGCTGGGTGTATTTGCCTCCTCCTGGTGGCCAGGTTGAGTATTTCCCACAAGTAAGGAATGCAGCTGTGGACTCTTCCCATACAGATGGAAATGAAATTATCAGGTAAGCATAATTTGTTTTGTTTTTTTTGTTTTTTTATTGGGTGCACCACCCGTCTGATTTTTACTGACAACCTGGCTAAAATTTACGCCAGCATTTTTATTGTTTAAAAAATATATATATATATATAGATAATCCCTTTTAATACCAATTCCCCACTTTTGCATAACCAACATGGTTATAGTAATGACATTTTTTTTTCTCTCTGATTTCCTTTTATATAAGCCTCTACAGACTTCCCCTCCCTTATTTCAGTTCTTTTGACAGACTTTCATCTTAGACCATCAAGTAATGACTCATAAATAACTCCATAGGAGTGAGCACAATTTTATTAAAGCCTTGATAAGATCTTTAAAAAAAACAAAAACAAAAAAACCCAGCAGCCTGGTAATTCAGTGACCTGGAAAAAATATGCTTATTGGATAGAGGAGCGTGCTTTAGGTTGGGGTTGTGAGACAGAACTAAAAAAAAACTAAAGCTTCTGTATTAAATATGCCACCCAATTACTTGGCAAAGCTGCAGTTTCATTAAACTTCCCATTTTGTAATGGGACAGAGAGGTCCAAAACTTCAATGAGCAGGGGTGCGTTTCAATTTTAAATAGAAACATTTTTACAAAACGCTTCTAGTAAAAGTTATAATTGTGTGTGTGTTTACTGTCCCTTTTTAATGTAATTTGTGTAATGGGCAATTAATCATGACTTATTACATGTTTTAATAGAGGTCATCTTTTTGGGATACACTTCTTTTATGTCTTAGCTACATATTTTTAAGTTCAATTTGTAGGGTTGCACCGCTACCATTTTTTATGACTGAGTACAAGTACCGATACTGGTTTTCAAATACTCACCGTTACCGATACTTTTTTTTTAAATGTCATGTGACAGTTTACCAAGCACAATACAGACTAATTATTTAAGATTCCTTCTTTATAATTATAAAGGGCTGTAATTCAAAAGACATTATGAAATAATAAAACAGTTTTATTTGTCACAAAGTTCACTGAACATGTTTATAAATAAAAAAATATTACAATAAAATATTACATTTAAAGGGGTGATGCAATTGGGTTGTAGGGCTGTTATATAACATCAATCTGACATGTGTATGGAGGTTCGACTCTAAGTTGAACAGTCTTTCACTTTCCACACTACTGCATGGGGCAGAAAGATATTTTTGGGCCATTTTTGCCAGAGCTGGAAATCTGTTTATTAACTGCCCAGTACTTCAGGGGTTTGTCTGAATCGGGTACAGTGATCTCTCCTACAATAATACAAAAAACAATTTGTATTGTCGGAACAGTAGTAAACAATTTTTAGTTTAGTCTCCACTCCAGTTTAAAATGAAATGGGAACATGCAATTTGAAAAAACGCCACAAGATAGCATATGGGTAGGAAGTAGAGGTATTGGTGCATTTGCACGAGTACAAGTACTCATGCAAATACTTGGTATCGGTACCGATACTAGTATCGGTGCATCCCTATCAATTTGACTTGCTCAAAAATGTTGCCTCAGATACTTAGTGCTTTAAAGCACCACATTTTACAGCGTTTAAGTTGCTTCATACTTCTGAACTTTGAATTTTAGCTACTTAAAGGGACGTTATACACTAGATTTTCTTATCATAAATGTGTTGTAGATTATCCATTTATATAGCCCATATGGTGGTGTGTTTGTAAAAATGTATTGTTTTTGCTTATTTTGAATTAAAATAGTTTTTGCTGATTTTGCGACTCCAAACCAAGCCCCAAATTTTTAGATGTATACAGACTTTACATTGTTCTGTTTTGTATAAAGGGTCTATTCATATGCAGGGGAGGGGGGAGTGTCTGCTCTCAGACCCTTTCAGTAGATGTTCCAGACTAATCTCATCAACAGTGCTAAATTGGGAGCTTCTAAAAAAAAAAAATTAAAGTTTTTATTTTTTTATATCTGTATCTGCACATATTCTTTATAGTAGTGTCTATTACATGCAGTTGTATGAAAATTGGTGTATACTGTCCCTTTAACAAGTGATGTTACTGTTTGCTTCCAGCTGGTGTTGCCAAACCTGAAACCTACAGCCTTCCGGTCTACGTTGACCATCGAGCTATACCTCTGCCAGATATTGCTTTTGTCGAGCATCTCAGTGCTGACGAGAAAGGTCTGAAAGAAAAGGAGAAGGGAACATGGAGCTCCTTGACAGCCAGAGACAAACTTGACTGTAAGACCATAGCTCTTGGATTTGTATTAATGTCCACATGATACCCATTGTGTAATAAAAATATTACAAAATTACTTTCGGGGTTGAGATAAAGTGTGCAATTATAAACTTTCCAATTTACTTATGTAATTTGCTTTATTTTCTTGGTATCCTCTGTTGAAAAGCATACTGATGTAGTCTCAGGAGCAGCAATGCACTACTGGGAGCTAGCTGCTAATTGGTGGCTGCACATGTGCCTCTTCTCACTGGATGTGTTCAGCTAGCTCCAAGTCATGTATTACTGCTCTTTTAACAAAGGATATCAAGAGAATAAAAACTAAATTTGATAAGTTCACTGGAAGTTGTTTAAATCCTTAGCTGCCGTGACTTTCAGAGAAGAACTTGCCCAAAATACCGGAGAATTTTTAGCATATCACTCCATTTAAACAGAAAGAGAGCCTTGTTGTGTTTTTTTTTTTTTTTTTAAATAAATTTACCTATAATAATAATAAAAAAAAAATTCTATATATATATATATATATATATATATATATATATATATATATATATATATATATATATATATATATATATATATATATATATATATATATATATATATATATATATATATATATATATATATACAGTGGATATAAAAAGTCTACACACCCCTGTTAAAATGGCAGGTTTCTGTGATGTAAAAAAAGAGACAAAGATAAATAATTTCAGAACTTTTTCCACCTTTTTAATGTGAGCTATAAACTCAATTGAAAAACAAACTGAAATATTTTAGTTGGAGGGAAGAAAACAACAAAAATAACTAAAATAATGTGGTTGCATAAGTTATAACTGGGGATGCAGCTGTGTTCAGAATTAAGCAATCACATTCAAAATCATGTTAAATAGGAGTCAGTACACACCTGTCATCATTTTAAAGTGCCTCTGATTAACCCCAAATAAAGTTCAGCTGCTCTGTTTGGTCTTTCCTGAAATTTTCTTAGTCACATCCCACAGCAAAAACAATGGTTCGCAGAGAGCTTCCAAAGCATCAGAGGGATCTCATTGTTAAAAGGTATCAGTCAGGAGAAGGGTACAAAATAATTTCCAAGGCATTAGATATACCATAGAGCAAAGTGAAGACAGTCATCATCAAGTGAAGAAAATGTGGCACAACAGTGACATTACCAAGAACTGGACGCCCCTCCAAAATTGAAGAAAAGACGAGAAGAAAACTGGTCTGGGAGGCTACCAAAAGGCCTACAGCAACATTAAAGGAGCTGCAGGAATATCTGTAAAGTACTGGCTGTGTGGTACATGTGACAACAATCTCCCGTATTCTTCATATGTTTGGGCTAAGGGGTAGAGTGGCAAGACAAAAGCTTTTTCTTACGAAGAAAAATACCCAAGCCAGGCTACATTTTGCAAAAACACATCTGAAGTCTCCCAAAAGCATGTGGGAAAAGGTGTTCTGATCTGATGAAACAAAGGTTGAACTTTTTGGCCATAATACCAAAAGATATGTTTGGCGCAAAAACACTGCATTCACCAAAAGAACACCATACCCACAGTGAATCCTCAGCAATATGTAGAACAGCTGCCAGGCAAAATACTGTGCTCGTGTCGACCGTGGAAATCTGCCCAATTCCACTATAACAATATGTAACATGGGAATGTCCACAGCACAATTTGCTTAAAAAAGTATCTTTATTGACAAAAGATAGAGCGACGTTTCGTGACTACTGTCACTTAATCATGCTATACATACAATACTCAGAGGTGGTTCTTTTAAACAGTTATCTTGGCGCCAATACATTTTACTCTTGAGCGCCACCTGCTGCACAAAATATCTTACTCTTCAAACTTTCAAAATTTATACAATTTTCAACAAGATACTTTTTGTTCGAGATACATAGTTTAAACATTGTTACAACAGACTTACTATCCTACAACATTTAAAGCAGTTATAACTAACCCTGATAGCAGTACTACATATCTACATACCATTATAAATCAAATTTAATTAAACCTATTCTTCACCAAAAGACTGACCAATCAAAGTCCCTATTCATACCATGTGGTACTAATGATCCCAATCTGTGAATCCAATGCATTTCTTTTTGTTTCAATATTTTCTCACGGTCACCACCCATTCTCTGCGGACCCACATAGTCTATAACCTGCCATCGGAGCTGACTGATACTGTGTCCTTTCTCTAAGAAATGATTGGATACAGGTGCCTCCCTGTTCCCACATCTAATATTGGAGCGGTGCTGAGTATTGTATGTATAGCATGATTAAGTGACAGTAGTCACGAAACGTCGCTCTATCTTTTGTCAATAAAGATACTTTTTTAAGCAAATTGTGCTGTGGACATTCCCATGTTACATACCCACAGTGAAGCATGATGGTGGCAGCATCATGCTTTGGGGTTGTTTTTCTTCAGCTGGAACTGGGGCCTTAGTTAAGCTAGAGGGAATTATGAACAGTTCCAAATACCAGTCAATATTGGCACAAAACCTTCAGGCTTCTGCTAGAAAGCTGAACATGAAGAGGAACTTCATCTTCAAAGCATTACATCCAAAGCAACAAAGGAATGGCTTCACCAGAAGAATATTAAAGTTTTGGAATGGCCCAGCTAGAGCCCAGACCTTAATCCGATTGAAAATCTGTGGTGTGATCTGAAGAGGGCTGTGCACAGGAGATGCCCTCGCAATCTGACAGATTTGGACTGTTTTTGCAAAGAAGATTGGGCACATCTTGCCAAGTCAAAATGTGCAATGCTGATAGACTCGTACCCAAAAAGACTGAGTGCTGTAATAAAATCAAAAGGTGCTTCAACAAATTATTAGTTTAAGGGTGTGCACACGTATGAAACCATATTTTGTTTTTATATTTTTTTTTCTTCCCTCTACCTAAAACATTTCAGTTTGTTTTTCAATTGAGTTGTACAGTTTATAGGTCACATTAAAGGTGGAAAAAGTTCTGAAATGATTTATCTTTGTCTAATTTTTTTTAGATCACAGAAAACTGACATTTAAACAGGGGTGTGTAGACTTTTTATATCCACTATATATCCCCAAGCTATTGATCTAGGTATATTTTGGTATGTCATTTTATCATAGTTTAAAAAAAAAACTTTTTTTTTTTACAAACTTTGGGTTTGTCATTGAAATTTACGTACTGCTTGTGCAATCATAGCAAAAATGATTGTGAAAGCTTCTCTGGAATCAACATTGTTCAGAAATAGCAGACATTACATGGCTTTGCCAATAATTGTAGATGCGCACCACACTTCTATTCCTGGCAGTTAAGGGTTAATCGGGTAGCCTGAAAGGTTCATTTTAGCTTTAGTGTAGAGATTAACCTCCCAAACAACTCTTCCCTCCCTCACCCCCACTGGTCACCACCAGTGTGCAGTTGTTTAGGCTTTTTTTTTCTTTCTTTTTTTTTTCTTTTCTTTTAATAATACTAACTAATAACTATATATATTTATTTTTTTTCTTTTCTCTTAGTGTACCGAATAAAATTCCATGAAAGCTATGCTGAAATGAACAAGGGATCAAGTGAATGGAAGACTATTCTTGGAGGCACTCTGTTTTTCATTGGTTTTACTGCTTTTGTTGTACTGTGGCAGAGAAAATATGGTAAGTTGGTAAGGGGGGAGCTGGTTTTATAGATAAGGCATCAATTTAAATCTTATGTACGTATATGGGACTTCACTTGTATGCATATGAATGACTACTGTAACTCCTTAACTGCATATGCAAACACGTGGTCATCATTCACACAATGTATTACAAGTGAACAACCACTTGTCATCACTGAGCCCATCTCTCCTGCTGGTCCAGTGGACTGACATGGCTGGGGAGATCCGGTGACATCACCAGGCCCCTGGAAACCAGGAAGTGGAAGGCAGCTCCATGGGAGCTGGATAGGGGGAGGGGTAAGTATATGTATGTAAACCCTTCAATCTCCCTTAAAGCGACACTGAACCCAAATTGTTTCTTTCATGATTCAGATAGAGCATGCAACTTTCTAATTTTCTTATTGATTTTTCTTCGTTCTCTTGCTTTTATTTATTTGAAAAAAAGAAAGCATCTAAGCTATTTTTGGTTCAGACCCTGGACATCAATTGTTTATTGGTCGGTTAAATTAATCCACCAATCGGCACGAACAACCCAGGTTGTTCACCAAAAATGGGCCGGCATCTAAACTTACATTCTTGCTTTTCAAATAAAGATACCAAGAGAATGAAGAAAAATTGATAATAGGAGTATGGGGAATGTGTGTGTATATGTATATCTATCTCTCTCTATCTCTCTCTCTCCCACATTTTTTTGCAGGCTCTAGGGTCTCTAGGCACTTGTGAACAGGTCATCAAAAAAGCCTAGAGACCCCTTGCTTTAATACCCAGTGGTAATAGTGATCACCTGGCATGTATACATGTGCATTTATTTGAGTACGTGCACAGTGTTTTTTTATATATATATATATTACACATACGTAAGGCCATTTGTATGTGGATAACCATTCTTTTTACAACAGAATTTATAATAAAAACACATTTTTACAACCTTGTTTATGAAAATTAATAAAAAAAAAAAATACTTTTCTTTTTTAACACCTTTTGTTGTTGAGATCACATGTCATGATATATGCATAACAACATAATTTTATAGTGTGAATCTGCTGGAAAAAACCCAACTGCAACAGCTGTTTAATACGTAAATAAAAAAAAATAAAATGTAAACTACCTCAGAGCCAACCAGCTACCGTACTAATCACAATATCTCTGTAAAAAGAATAGAAAAGGTTTTAAATAGTAGCTTCCTAGGGACAGGCTACACCAGAATTATTATTTAAAAAGATAAATAATCCTTTTAGTATTCATTCCCCAGTTTTGCATAACCAACATGGTTAAATTAATATACATGTTACCTCTGATTACCTTGTAACTAAGCCTCTGCAGACTGCCCCGTTATTTGTTCACTATATGGTACACATGAACTAGCACTATCTAGCTGTGGACAATTCAAAGTGCACTGAAATAAGAGGTGGCCTTCAAGTGCTTAGATATTAGAATATAAGCCTACCTAGTTTTAGCTTTCACTAAAGAATACCAATAGAATAAAGTAAATTTGATAAAAGTAATTTTGGAAATGTTTTTAAAATTGCATGCTGTATCTGAATCATGAAAGTTTAATTTTGACTAGACTGTCTCTTTTTAAGGAAAGTATTTTTCTTTGTCATGTTAGAATATACCAAAAGAACCTATCTGATTAGGAAAACCTAAATTTCAATAAATTACTGTAGTAAAATATGAAGTCTAAATTAAGATCATTTTATTGAAACTCCTTTTATTTTGTGTTGTCAAATTACTTTATCTCCAGTGCTTTTCTAGATAAATTAACCATTTACCTATGGATATATGCTATGATCCCAGTATACTTGTTTAATCTGTACCCAGAACATTCTGAAATGTTTTCTTATATAGCTTCCATTTACCTATCCACAACTTCAGTTGATCACTGGAATTTGTTTTAATAACTTTTTTTTTAATGCATTCTTTTCATGTCATTTTTTTTTTCATGTCTCCCCCCTCAGTTTTTGGAGATGTCCCCTACACTTTATCTGATGACTGGGTAGCCATGCAGAGCAAGAGGATGCTTGACATGAGGGTTAGCCCTGTTGAAGGTTTCTCTAGCAAGTGGGACTATGACAAGAACGAGTGGAAGAAATAAGCTCTAACTATGAACAATCAATTTGCAAATGAGAAGTTTGCTTAACATTCTGTTGGTCCAATCTTGAAATAATACCTCATTATTTGCTGGAATGTGTCCATTATTCTGTTACAAATAAAGTGCTGGTTTACTTGAATATGTTTTGTTACATTTTTTTTTTTTATTTCTCTCTGTATTCATAAATTACTTTTACTTAAATTGGCATTAAACATTGAGTTTTATGCATATTCTAAAAAAGACAAAGTAATAGCAGTGTTTGAAGAAAAAAAAGGTTTAAAAATTGCTTGTAAGTATTTTAATAACTTTTAGAAAAAGCAAAATTACTCACATTGTGATGTTGTCTGGAGATGCCTGGTCCACCCCGCTCATCAGTGCGCTGCTGCATAAATATAGGGGCTTTGTATTACCAGAGTCTTCATGTGCTCTTTAGTAGTAATGCACATGCGCCAGGGATCGCAATTTAGATATCTAAGCATTTTTATTTCTAGAATATTTTTTTGTAATTCTTGTGTCGAATGCTTTTCGGCAGAGTGTGTAATTTGGGAATTTAAAAAAATAAATCGGGTCATAAGATATGAGTGCTAGTCTCTGGGTTAATTTGCCACCTCCTAGTGAACAAGAACTAGATCCCACGTGGTGATTCATGGAGTCTCCCGCCATTATGAAATAGTAGTTTTTTTATTTTTTTTAAATAGATGATCTCTTTAGCCCCAGATGCTGATCTCAGAATACATTTACTGGCAGATTAGTGCATTCACAAGGCTAATAAGCTAAGCTAGTGTGTAGTGAATATGCACCAATATGTGCACACAAGGTTTGATTGTATGACTTGAATAGATTAATATTGCCCTGCTCTCGTGGAGTTGGTTGTGCAAGGACAGGGGGGAGCATTGCACATTAAAGCTCTTGTGAAATGTTAAATTTTGCCATGAGATGCGGCATTGGAAGAGGAAATTTGCAGTGGTACAGGTTTTTTACTTGTGCACCTGTCTGCCTGCCTGCAATTCTGACATTTTGTTAATAGTCAAAAGCAAAATGTGTGTGCCCACATGTAATAAACTAAAATCTGTGTCTAGAAAGATGATGATTAAATCTGGTCTCTCCCTAAGCCTACATCCCTCACATTTTTTTATGAAGGTTTTTAATTTCACACTTTACAGAGCAAGTAATGTATTGATTTCAGGGAAGAACCACACTGCCTTGAGACTGGGAAAAGGTCAACATATCTTTAGATTACCTTTTTATGTAAAAAAGAAAACCAATGTTTAAACTCTTTACATAAAAAAGAACATACCCTTCTAAACCTAAAATACTTTACCAACTAAGGCGTTATCTCTTGAGAAATTGGGTCATAAAGTTCTCTCAAATCCACTATGGTTGATTCAGTAATAGAAGTTCTGCTGAAGTGCTACAGCCAAATCAAACAATCTATAGTACAGAAGTAAATGGATTTGCTAAACTCTCAAACTGAATTTGCAACTGCTGTTGCCACATTTTCTTTAGGAATTGGGGTAGCAAAAAATGCCCAATATTTGACTACTGTATAAATGTTGCAAATCCACCCAAGGGAAGTTTTTCCAACCATACATCTTGATTGAGGACCACATATGCTATAACCTGTCCCTCGTTGTTAAATTGTACTATTGAGGATGCAAATAAACCGTTTACCCCCAGTTTGCTAGAATTTCCCACCCTGCTCTCTACAGTTTAAACAAACTACTGCAGGTGTGGCAAATTGGTGATAATGTTCTCAGTAGGTTTGTAGTGCCAAGGGGTAAATTGCATGCCAGCAATTTGGTTGCTTTATTGTAATCAAGGAGATGTGTAACAGTTTGTACATCCTATTGTTAGCATTTCTTTTCAGGGAGAAGGGAGGTTAAAACAAAGTAGGAGGACATCCTTTACAAAATACGAAATTTTGATTTGTCTATGTATAATAAGAAACAAATGTGTGGCTTTTTAAACAAAAAAACACACACAAGGTTATTCATTCTTGATAAAGGCCATATTCTACATCTTTAGTCCCAGGTATGGGTTAACAAAGAAAATAAATTGCATTGCAAGAAAAGCTACTTGGTTGCCCACGACAATGGGATGTGAATAATGGAGATATGGGCTATTTTTAGCTTACAAGATGGTTTAACCTAGTGCTTCTAAAATAAAACAAACTAAAGCATTGTACTGCCAATGGCTAGAATATGGTAACAAGACAGTCGGCGAATACATTTTTTAAATTGCTAGTTTAACCTATTGTACTGTGATTAATAATGATATAAAACAAAAAAAACTTGAAATACTAACCTGAATTATGAAAGAAGGAAAAATGTGCTATGGAATGCAGAGAGTGTATTTGCACAGCATATATAGTTTTTGTTGTTTTTTTGGAGAATTCTATTTACAGCTCGGTATACACACAGCTCTTCATTTTTCTTTTTGAAATGTAAGGTTTATGTAGAAGGAATATGCCCATATAAAGTGCAATGTCTGCAGAGCATAATTTGGTCACTATTGAGCCACAGACCTATATGGACCTTAACACATAACATTAAAGGGACACTGAACACAAATTTTTTTCTTTTGTGATTCAGATAGAGCATGCAATTTTAAGCAACTTTCTAATTTACTCCTATTAATTTTTCTTCAATCACTTGCTATCTTTATTTGAAAAAGAAGGCATCTAAGCTGCTTTTTTGGTTTAGTACTCTGGACAGCACTTTTTTATTGGTGGATGCATTTAGCCACCAATCAGCAAGAATAACCCAGGTTATTCACCAAAAATGGTCCGGCATCTAAACTTACATTCTTGCATTTCAAATAAAGATACCAAGAGAATGAAGAACATTTGATAATAGGAGTGAATTAGAAAGTTGCTTAAAATTGCATGCTCTATATGAATCACAAAAGAAAAAAATTGGGTTCAGTGTCCCTTTAATATCACCTAGATATTTTAGGAGCCAGGGATGAGTTACACTATTTTTATTTTAAGGAGTTAGTTTATGCTGTGCAGCTCAAATGTTTTTCTATCCTGATATGTGTATGTGACTTGCGTAAGAGGAGGGGAGAGAGGCTGCCTCAGATTTTGTTCCAGGGAGCAGTAGTTTGTTGCTATGCTCTTGACTCAGTGTCAGCTTGTGGAATCAAAGGTAACAGCTGGTTTTCTCAATTTTGTCAAATGAGATGGGAGTGTGATGGATCTGGAAGCAAAATCTGATGCCTGAATATTAATTTCTGCAGAGTCCTGGCAGGTTGGCCATAGGGATTGTGACTTCCATCTTAAGTATAGCAGGTACACACTCTGCCTCTATTTCCTCCCATACTGTCCCTTCCATTGTTTCTCTTCACTCTTACCCAATTCCCTGAATGTCTTTAATCGGAGACCCCTTTTTCCCCATAGTCTTCCTCCTGGTCTGTCCCTTGCTAAACATAAAATGCCACTCCCAACACTCACCAGCGTGTCTCTCATATTATGGAACTTAATCCCCTCCCTTACTAACCATCCTCACATTGTCTAAAATATGTTTCTACTGCTGATTAGTTTAGCATTTATCCATTTTCCTCCCTCATTTTACCCATATGACCTCAGCTGTTTCTTTTACCATACTTTTTAAAGGCTCTTTGTCAGTTTTACAGTTTAAGTTATAGAGAGTGTGCTGGGATTCTATGTTCATTCATTCCTCTAGCAACCCCCAAACCTCACAGATGCCACCTGCCTGAAATTTGCAATACTGTTTCTGTATTTGCAATATATTCTATAAATAAGGGAAGGTCAACAAAATAAAATGTCCCAAACATAATATCAAATAAGAAGCACATGCAAATACAATATACTGTATTTGTATAGTTTAACCATTCACCTTTTTTATCTCTAAAGAAGGTATCTAGTGAGATAAGTGAAGCTATTACATCAATAATCATATCTAGAGGGTGACGTGAAGAAAAGTGACGCTGCTCCCTAAAGTGTGTTGCACATTTTTGGTAGAGTGGGGAAACTTAAAGTGAAGGTCCATTTTGATTAATTAGTGCCCAGTTTTTAATAAACCTATAAAAAACAAGGGCACTTTAATTCATCAAAATTGACATTTCACTGTTTACTTCAAAAACGTACCTTTTAATTCTTGCAACAGCTCCAGCGATTTCCCCCCGGCTGTCGGAAGCCTCTGCAGACGTCAGAAATGACGAATCAGGCTTCCTCCAATCACAGCTCCCCCCCGGGGGGAATCTTGGCCTGATGCAACGCTGTGATTGGAGGAAGCCAGATTCGTCATCTGGACCCAAGAAGACTGCTTGCAATGGGCGGAGGAAGTGCTGGAGCGGCTGCCAGGATTAAAAGGTAAGTTTTTGAAGAAAACTGTGAAATGTCAATTTTGATTAATTAAAGTGCCCTTGTTTTTAATAGGTTTATTAAAAACCGGGCAATAATTCATCAAAATGGACCTTCACTTTAAAGAGACATAAAACTCATAATTCAGATAGAACATACCATTTTAAACTTTCCAATTTACTTTAATTATAAAATTTGCTTCATTCTCTTGGTATCCTTTGTTGAAGGAGCAGCAATGCACTACTGAGAGCTAGATGAACAAATCAGGTAAGCCAATGACAAGAGGCATAAATGTGCAGCCACCAATCAGCAGCTAGTTCCCAGCAATGCATTGTTGCTTCTGAGCCTACCTAGGTATTCTTTTTAGCAAAGGACACCAAGGGTTATTTCTTTCAACGTAGTATCTAGTAAAGATGTGCAAATATTCGAGATTTGTTAGCGAAAATAATGTAAAAAATGGCTGTGGTCTGCAGTATTTGGCGTTGGATATTTGTGTGTTGCAGTTTTACTCTAATAAATCCAGTGAATGCTGCAGACCAAGGTCATTTCCCGCATTTGTTTTAATAATGAATGTTTTATATTTGCATATTCCAATCATAAGCTATTTATAAGGTCATCTTACCCACATTTGAAAGAGGAGTCTAATTTATATACTTATTAAATTTGTACAGTGCTGCCCCTATAATTGTATCACTCTAGGTCAATAGTTCAATGACCTTTAATTTGAAATAAGACAACTTCTTATTTTAGGTAAGTGCCCATTTTCAATCTTTACATAAATTTCGTGTTTCTTGGTGGTCTGATTTCTGCATTCTTATTTTTCACAGACAAATATGGATTTTTTCCTTGTCCTTCACATTTATAACTGTAAACATGGTATTTGACAAGTTAGAAAACCATTTGTCCTTTTCAAACCAACCAGAAAATGAAGGAACCACCAAAGGTACATGAAAGTCAAAAACTTTCATAATTCAGATAGAGCATGCGATTTTCAAATTTACTTTGGTTATCAAATTGTGCTCAGTATTTTTTGTACTGTATCTACACTTTTTTAGACACCAGCTCCTACTGAGCATGTGCAAGAATTCACAGTGTATACATACGTAAATGAGTCTACTAGGCTCCGTTTATATGATAGATTGGGCAGGGAAATGTCCCACGGCTTAACTCATTAAAGTGATGGTAAATTAAAGGGACAGTCAAATCCAAAAATAACTTTCATGATTCAAATAGGGCAAGCAATTTTAAAAAAACTTTCCAATTTAATTTTATCACAAATTTTGCTTTGTTTTCTTGGTATTCTTAGTTGAAAACTAAACCTAGGAGGTTCATATGCTAATTTTTTTAGACCTTGAAGGCCGCCTCTAATATAAATGCATTTTGACAGTTTTTCACCACTAGAGAGCATTAGTTCATGGGTTTCATATAGATAACATTGTGCTCATGCACGTGAATTTACCGAGGAGTGAGCACTGATTGGCTAAAATGCAAGTCTGTCAAAAGAACTGAAATAAGGGGGCAGTCTGCAGAGGCTTAGATACAAGGTAATTACAGAGGTAAAACTTCTATTATTATAACTATGTTTGTTATGCAAAACTGGGGAATGGATAATTAAAGGCACATGAAACCCAAAATTTTTCTTTCATGATTCAGATAGAGAATACAATTTTAAACAACTTTCCAATCTACTTCTATTATTTAATTTGCTTCCTTCTCTTGTTATCCTTTGCTGAACTGTTTATTTAGGCAAGCTCAGGAGCAGCACAGAACCTAGGTTCTAGCTGTTGATTGGTGGCTGCATATATATACTGATTGTCATTGGCTCACCCATGAGTTCAGTTAGAAACCATTAGTGCATTGCTGCTCCTTCAACAAATGATACAAAGAAAATGAAACAAATTAGAAAGTTGTTTAAAATTGTATTCTCTATCTGAATCATAAAAGAAAAAAATTTAAGTTTCATGTGCCTTTAAGGGATTATCTTTTAAAACAACAAAAATTCTGTTGTTGACTATCCCTTTAAACATAAAATACAATCCTAGTAATCTATATTACTTTTCATACCTTCATTCAACGTTTTTATTTTGAGATTTGCAACAGCATTTCTTTAGCTCCGTTATTATTAACAAATAGGCAACATAGCCATATGGCTTTTTTTTTTTTTTAAAGAATTGCTGTATGGTTAGATAGCCTATTGGTTTAGGTGAAAACGTCACTGTGGGCAGCTGGAGGGGGCTATAGAAATAATAATAACGGAGCTAAAGTATTGCTTTAGTACATCTGAAAATAAACATGATGAATGAAGTATAAAAAATAATTTAGATTAAAAATAGGATTGTTGTTAATGTTTAATTTACCATCACTTTAATTCCCCAATATTGTCAGCCTGGCTGGATTATAACATTTTATTGTATTTAAAGATCCTTTAATTGAAAATGATATTAATTTTTCCAGTTAAGGTGATATCGGGCCAAATGATCTAAGGCTCTCCCCTCTGCTAAGATTATCTAAGAAGTCTCCTCATTACTTAGCGGTTCCTCAAATCATTTTAGAAAGTCAAAATTTAGCTTGACAGCTGTTTATCTCCCTATGCTGAGTTCTGTATGTGAAGGAGAGGCACCTATTATGCATACATTAAAATATAATGTTCAAAAAGTTTTGATTAATTTCTCTCTATGCTGGAAAGTTTTTTTTATCATTAGGCCTATAGTGAGAAACTCTGAAACACACAGGACATACATTTTTTTTTAAAATGTCTTCAAAATTCTCTCCAGAACTGGATGAGAAAATCAGTAATAACCACATGTGCTCAGCTGTCAGTCCCCAGCACATGACCAGAAATAAATTGTCACTACTTTATTTCATCCACTTCCTATTGCACCATTATGTTCCTTTAAGTGCTACACATACCCCCTAACCTGCATGGGAGGGGGGACTGAATTATAGGCTTTTATTGCCCAGCTATAATCAGACCTTTTTTCTCCTGTAAAATTTGCATTGGGGTTGAGGTTCAGATGAGGGCTACCAACAATACAACTGTTTGTGTCGCCAGAAATAAAAAAAAGAGCCACATTTAAAATCCATGTTTTTTTCGCATAGACTATCCCCAGCCAACACTTACAAATGAGCTCTGCTCACCTACATAGATACATTGTGTGAAACCCTCAGCCTACATATTTGTATACATTTCTGCAGATTTTTGTTATACATGTGTAACTATTTCCTGTACACAGAGGAACTGTACAGGCACACACTGCTGAGAAACCCTGTCAGTTCCTACTGTACAGGCACACACTGCTGAGAAACCCTGTCAGTACCTATTGTACAGGCACACACTGCTGAGAAACCCTGTCAGTACCTATTGTACAGGCACACACTGCTGAGAAACCCTGTCAGTACCTATTGTACAGGCACACACTGCTGGGAACCCCTGTCAGTACCTATTGTACAAGCACACACTGCTTAGAAACCCTGTCAGTACCTATTGTACAGGCACACACTGCTGGGAAACCCTGTCAGTACCCATTGTACAGGCACACACTGCTGAGAAACCCTGTCAGTTCCTACTGTACAGACACACACTGCTGAGAAACCCTGTCAGTACCTATTGTACAGGCACACACTGCTGAGAAACCCTGTCAGTACCTATTGTACAGGCACACACTGCTGAGAAACCCTGTCAGTACCTATTGTACAGGCACACACTGCTGAGAAACCCTGTCAGTACCTATTGTACAGGCACACACTGCTGAGAAACCCTGTCAGTACCTATTGTACAGGCACACACTGCTGAGAAACCCTGTCAGTACCTATTGTACAGGCACCCACTGCTGAGAAACCCTGTCAGTACCTATTGTACAGGCACCCACTGCTGAGAAACCCTGTCAGTACCTATTGTACAGGCACCCACTGCTGAGAAACCCTGTCAGTACCTATTGTACAGGCACCCACTGCTGAGAAACCCTGTCAGTACCTATTGTACAGGCACACACTGATGAGAAACCCTGTCAGTACCTATTGTACAGGCACACACTGATGAGAAACCCTGTCAGTACCTATTGTACAGGCACACACTGCTAAGAGAACTTGCCAGTACCTACTGTACAGACACACACTGCTGAGAGACCCTGCCAGTACCAACTCTTTTAAAGACTGTGTGTGTGCATGGTATTGGCTGTTCTGTAATAGCTGTGTGCACTCTGTGTGTGTGACTGTACCATTAAGTGTGAGTGTGGCGTGAGCTGTCCTTTTAAGACTTTATTGGGAGTGCTTTAAAGCAGTGCACATTGTGTGCTGGTGTGTTTGTGTGTCAGTGAGTGTGGGGTAAGCTGTGTGTGTTTGTGTATGGTGTGATCTGTCCCTTTAAGGCTGTGTGTTTGTGTGCCTGTACAATTATGTCTGAGTGTGTCTTATGTGAGTTGTCTCTTTAAAGGGACAGGAAACCCCAACATTTTCTTTCATGATTTGGATAGAACATACAATTTTAAACAACTTTCCAGTTTACTTCTATTATCAAATTTGCTTCATTATATTGTTATCCTTTGCTGAAGGAACATCATTGCACTACTGGCAGCTAGCTAAACACGTCTAGTTAGCCAGTCACAAGAGACAAATGTGTGCAGGCACCAATCAGCAGCTAACTCTAACAAGTATAGGATATGTGTGTATTCTTTTTAAACAAGGGATACAAAGAGAAATAGCATATTTGAAAATAGAAGTAAATTCTTTTAAGGCTGTGTGTTTTGGGTGTTTGTGTGAGCTTGTACCATCGAGACTGTGTACAAGTGGTATAAGTTGTCCCTTTAACAGCTCTGTGTGTCAGCGAGCGTGCACACCTGTCCCTTTAAGACTGTGTGGGCTGTTTGTTTCTGACTCTTTATAACTTTGTGAGTGTGCAAGGTTCTGTGTGTGCACATACTGTGATCTGTCCCATAAAGACTGTGCATGTGGTATAAGTTGTCTCTTTAGAGGCTAGGTGCATTGAGTTGTGTTGCGCCGGTCCCTTTAACACTGTTTGTGCCTTTAAGTCTGTGTACATTGTGCTTGTCCCTTTAAGATTTTGAGAGCATGCAAGCTTGTGCGCGAGCATACTGTGACCTTTTAAGACTGTGTGTGTGGTGTGAGTTGTACATGCATTTTGTGTGTGTGGACGCCCGTCCCTTTAAGAATGAGCATTCATTTAAGGGTTGTGCATTGTCATTGTTTGTGACAGTCCTTTTAAGACTTTTTAGAGTGTGCAAGGTTGTGTGTGTGGTGTGAGTTGTTCCTTTAAAGGCTGTGTGCGTTGTGTGTTAGCAAGGACACCATTAGCTTTCGCGGGGCCTGGGCAAGACAAATTAGCGGGACACACAGTCAACGCTCTTATTCCCCTCCCTTTGTATGCCCTGCCCCCTGTATGGCCCACCACTGTCCCAACATTCAGTGTTACCTATATAAGAATAACAGTATATATTACAACTCCTGATACCATAAACACTTCTTTATAAACTAAATTACAGGCTATACATTGCACCTTCTCATACCCTCACCCCTGAAAGTGCGGGCCCAGCAAAGTGCGGGGCCCTGGGCTGGTGTCCCTCTCACCCTGCCCAAAGGGCAGGCCTGTGTGTGAGCCTGTCTCTTTAACACTTTGGGAACATGCAAGGTTGTGTGTGCATACTGTGATCTGTCCCTTTAAGATTGTGTGTATGTGGTGTGAGTTGTCCCTTTAAAGCAGGGATAGGCACAGACAAAGGCTGTGGCGGACATTTTCCAAAGTACAGACCTTAGTGAAGCACACCAAGGTGAAATTTGAAATTAAAAACATTATTTTATAGTGCTTGGTGTTATTATACTGATGCAGATACCACTGACCCTATAACCAGCCCTCCTCTGGCTATACCCATGTGCCAGTGTCACTACTGTGTCATTATATAGCGCTGGATGTTATTATACTGATGCAGATACCACTGACCCTATGACCAGCCCTTGTCTGTCTATACACATGTGCCAGTGTCACTACTGTATCTTTGTATAGAGCTGGGTGTTATTATACAGATATACATCCAGTATTTCACTCAGGCTTTATTTATTCCATAACTTATCACCCAATATCGCTAGCAGTCTCTTGACAAGCCATTAACTTTATTCACACTACATATTTTTTTTATTCCTATTATTTATTCAGAAAGATATACTAAGGTTGTGGCGGACACTGCAAGGACTAGTCAAGGACACCAGTGTCCGTCTACGGACACCTTGCCTATCCCTGCTTTAAAGGCTGTGGGGAGGGGTGCATGTCTGTCCCTTTAAGACTGCCAGTGTGCAGTGAATTGTACATGTATTATGTATATGACCACCTGTCAGTCCCTAAGACTGAGCATCATTTTAAGGCTGTGTACATTAGATGCATGCCAGGTTGTATGTATCCATACAGTGATCCTTCTTTAAGACTGTGCGTGTGATGTGAGTTGTTCCTTTAAAGGCAGTGTGGGTTGTGTGTGCTTGTCCCTTTAAGACTGTGCATGCGTTTGGTGAGTTGTATAGTTAAGGCTGTGCTGTGTGAACATTAGTCTCTCTCAGCATTATGTGCCTGTA
Source organism: Bombina bombina (assembly GCF_027579735.1). Lineage (NCBI taxonomy): Eukaryota > Metazoa > Chordata > Amphibia > Anura > Bombinatoridae > Bombina > Bombina bombina. The sequence continues at coordinate 1,263,479,828 of NC_069499.1, read as the reverse complement.
CAGTAGGTACTAGCAGGATCTCTCAGCAGTGTGTGCCTGTACAGTAGGTACTAGCAGGATCTCTCAGCAGTGTGTGCCTGTACAGTAGGTACTAGCAGGGTCTCTCAGCAGTGTGTGCCTGTACAGTAGGTACTGGCGGGGTCTCTCAGCAGTGTGTGCCTGTACAGTAGGTACTGGCAGGGTCTCTCAGCAGTGTGTGCCTGTACAGTAGGTACTGGCAGGGTCTCTCAGCAGTGTGTGCCTGTACAGTAGGTACTAGCAGGATCTCTCAGCAGTGTGTGCCTGTACAGTAGGTACTGGCAGGGTCTCTCAGCAGTGTGTGCCTGTACAGTAGGTACTGGCGGGGTCTCTCAGCAGTGTGTGCCTGTACAATAGGTACTGGCGGGGTCTCTCAGCAGTGTGTGCCTGTACAGTTGGTACTGGTAGGGTCACTAAGCAGTGTGTTCCTGTACAGTTAGTACTAGTAGGGTCACTCAGCAGTGTGTGCCTGTACAGTAGGTACTAGCAGGGTCTCTCAGCAGTGTGTGCCTGTACAGTAGGTATTGGCGGGTCTCTCAGCAGTGTGTGCCTGTAGAGTAGGTACTGGCGGGTCTCTCAGCAGTGTGTGCCTGTACAGTAGGTACTAGCAGGGTCTCTCAGCAGTGTGTGCCTGTACAGTAGGTACTGGCGGGGTCACTCAGCAGTGTATGCCTATACAGTAGGTACTAGCAGGGTCTCTCAGCAGTGTGTCCCTGTACAGTAGATACTAGTAAAGTTGCTCAGCAGTGTGTGCCTGTACAGTAGGTACTAGCGGGGTCTCTCAGCAGTGTGTGCCTGTACAGTAGATACTAGCGGGGTCTCTCAGCAGTGTGTGCCTGTACAGTAGGTACTAGTGGGGTCACTCAGCAGTGTGTACCTGTACAGTAGGTACTAGCAGGGTCTCTCAGCAGTGTGTACCTGTACAGTAGGTACTAGCAGGGTCTCTCAGCACTATGTGTCTTTACAGTAGGTACTAGCAGGGTCTCTCAGCAGTGTGTGCCTGTACAGTAGTTACTGGCGGGGTCTCTCAGCAGTGTGTGCCTGTACAGTAGTTACTGGCGGGGTCTCTCAGCAGTGTGTGCCTGTACAGTAGTTACTGGCGGGGTCTCTCAGCAGTGTGTGCCTGTACAGTAGGTACTAGCAGGGTCTCTCAGCAGTGTGTGCCTGTACAGTAGGTACTTGCAGGGTCTCTCAGCAGTGTGTGCCTGTACAGTAGGTACTGGCAGGGTCTCTCAGTAGTGTGTGCCTGTACAGTAGGTACTGGCAGGGTTTCTCAGCAGTGTGTGCCTGTACAGTAGGTACTGGCAGGGTCTCTCAGCAGTGTGTACCTGTACAGTAGGTACTGGCAGGGTCTCTCAGCAGTGTGTACCTGTACAGTAGGTACTGGCAGGGTTTCTCAGCAGTGTGTGCCTGTACAGTAGGTACTGGCGTGGTCTCTCAGCAGTGTGTAACTGTACAATAGGTACTGGCGGGGTCTCTCAGCAGTGTGTGCCTGTACAGTAGGTACTGGCAGGGTCTCTCAGCAGTGTGTGCCTGTACAATAGGTACTGGCGGGGTCTCTCAGCAGTGTGTGCCTGTACAGTCGGTACTGGTAGGGTCTCTCAGCAGTGTGTGCCTGTACAGTAGGTACTGGCAGGGTCACTCAGCAGGGTGTGCCTGTACAGTAGGTACTGGCAGGGTCTCTCAGCAGTGTGTGCCTGTACAGTAGGTACTGGCAGGGTCTCTCAGCAGTGTGTGCCTGTACAGTAGGTACTGGCAGGGTCTCTCAGCAGTGTGTGCCTGTACAGTTGGTACTAGCAGTGTCTCTCAGCAGTGTGTGCCTGTACAGTAGGTACTGGCAGGGTCGCTCAGCAGGGTGTGCCTGTACAGTAGGTACTGGCAGGGTCTCTCAGCAGTGTGTGCCTGTACAGTAGGTACTGGTGGGGTCTCTCAGCAGTGTGTGCCTGTACAGTAGGTACTGGCAGGGTCGCTCAGCAGGGTGTGCCTGTACAGTAGGTACTGGCAGGGCCTCTCAGCAGTGTGTGCCTGTACAGTAGGTACTGGCAGAGTCTCTCAGCAGTGTGTGCCTGTACAGTAGGTACTGTGAATAAAAAAAAATATGCACAAGCACCAAGGTAATCCCCACCTGTGGGTATGCAACAAACCGTTTGCAGGTGTGCCAGCTATTAGACCTGCACCATGGTCCAAGATATACAGTTCAAAGTAGTAATATAGCCGCACCCCACCAACTGTATTTAAAACATTATTGCTTTATTGTGCCAATTAAAACAGACAACGTTTCGGACCCATGTCCTTATTCATGTCTAACATAAAACATTAAAATCAAACCTTAAATAGGCTAAAGCTCCGCCTTTCACACCTGTTTTCACCTGTGTTAACCTTTAGTTATCCTTTCCTGAACTCAATGCCATCTAGTGGCCAATTTCTGAATTTTTCAAAATACATTCAAGGTGACCTTCAACAAAGGATATATAAAGAAGTTAGTCAAATACATTTCTCTATATCTTTGCATTTTTAACATCAAGTTCTTGAACAAAAGACATGTTGTTGTTCGGTGTATAGTTATTAATATTAACTGGCATATACTCAAATTTTCAAAAAACATTCAAGGTGACCTTCATCAAAGGATATATAGAGAAGTTAGTCAAATAAATTTCTCTGTATCTTTGCATTTTTAACATCCAACCCTTGAACAAAAGACACCTGTTTTCACCTGTGTTAACCTTTAGTTATCCTTTCCTGAACTCAATGCAATCTAGTGGCCAATTTCTGAATTTATTTTAAATACATTCAAGGTGACCTTCAACAAAGGATATATAAAGAAGTTAGTCAAATACATTTCTCTATATCTTTGCATTTTTAACATCAAGTTCTTGAACAAAAGACATTTTGTTGTTAGGTGTATAGTTATTAATATTAACTGGCATATACTCAAATTTTCAAAATACATTCAAGGTGACCTTCAACAAAGGATATATAGAGAAGTTATTCAAATAAATGTATTTGCATTTTTAACATCCAATCCTTGAACAAAAGACATTTTGTTGTTAAATGTATAGTTATTAATATTCACTGGCATATACTCCAATCCATTTCCCTGTTCATTCCATTAGGGGTCATAGTCCCTAACTCATGAATCCAGTACAATTCCCTGTACTTTAACATCTTTGTTCTATTCCCACCCCTCCTAGGTATTTTTTTTTTTTAAATCTTTTTATTAAAGAAGCACAGGTACAATTAAACAGATGCATATACTGACATGTATAGTTACAACGACATTACAATTGATATTATGGGATGAGCATAGCATGTTGAGTATCAATACAAAGTCATTAGTGTTACCGTTGCTATCATCAATTGCCATGGGAAACTGCAATTTCTTTTCATAGAGCATAGCACACATGTATTTTACAAGTTTAAAATCATAGCCATGCTATAACATGGAATACTCCCTGCCATGAGAGTTATAGCAAAATTAGTTAATCATCACATATTGCACCTGCACCTCTTAGTTTTATAATATTATTAACACAAACTAAAACTAAAAACACAACACATAAAACAATAAAATAAACATCTAATCTGTACAAGTAAAACTAAACAAAAACAAGATATAGCCCAGTTAGGTTCATGAAGTATGTGGACTGCTGACTTAATAGAAGAGAATCCCCAGTTAGATATGTGTGAGAAATATCAGTACATAAATTACTCAACCTTAACTGACAAATAAATTATACTGTCAGGCAAATATCTACTAATAAACATCAATTTAGAGACGGACTGTGCAAATGACCAGATATGGAAAGCGTGGCTGCCTTAGTATTGCATGTATGGTTTCTTGGTGAATATGAGTGGAATATGCATATGCCTAGGTTACTTAATATTATTGAATGTGTCTGGCTATAATTTGAATCAGGAGCTTGTATGCGTGTTGAGACCTCAGGTTGCATAGACTTTTTAATACTCAAGGATATAACTAATAAAAATAGTGTTAACACTGATCCTATTGTTAGTTGTCAGAATCTAGTGCCCAGCAAAGTACTACTAATAGGCAGCATCTCATTACCTGACAGATTAAATAAACAACATAGAGGCAGAGAGATTCGGCATATACCACTAGGAAGGTTGATATACATAACAGTCAATTAGTTCAGTAGTTGCCCCAAAATGTTTTCAGCCTCTGTGCACTATGGTGATTTACTATGCTTTCTAGCAGATATAGTGAGCTTAGTATTTTAAGCATAAAGGGAGCTGTGTATAAGTTAAAATAAAAAATAAATAAAAAACTTAATAGGAAGTTTGAGGCAAACGTAAACTATATAGCCTAACAATAAAATGAACGTTAGAGGGATAACAATTTGTGTCATCATAACTTAGTCCAGAACAGCTAACCAGAATAGTGCCGTTGTCAGTGACGTGCAGTGAGGTCAGAGGCTGGTGAGGCACTAGATATGATACGCCGGAGAAACACATGTACAGAGGGCCGCAAGTACCCCCAACAGGGCAGGTTTAAATGATAGCTGAACCAGTGCACAGGTGACATAATCAGGTGATGGGTGAGAGCAAGTTAGTAACCACTGAGTTACTGATCAGCTGATTACTTCACCTGTGCACTGATTCAGCTATAATGAAAACATGGCCTGTTGGGGGTACCTGAGGACCATTGTTGAGAAACACTGCACTAAAGCACCAGCTCATCGGAAATGTATTGATTACCTGGAGAATAAAGAACACATACTCTGCTCACTGACACACACACACACTCTGCTCATATACACACTCACACAATTCTGTGGCACAGTGCCAGTTACTAAGCAATTAGAATGATGCACAATCTCTTCTCTACTCACTACTGTATTGTAAAAATAGAAATAATTTACCATACAAGTTTTACACAAAGGACAAGTTATCAATACTGCCAACACAGCTGCTGCAATATGGTGTTCAAGAAACGCACGTGCACATCCCACTTAGGTATGCTCTTCAACAAAGGACACCAAAGGATACCAAAATAATGAAGTATATAATAATAAAAGTAAAATAGAAAGTTTTCTTTCTTTTTTGTGTGCAATTTCTATCTGAATGATGGAAATGTAATTATGACTTTCATGTTCCTTTCATAAACTAATTTGATTTGCTGACATGGGGCCAGTTACAGTTGATGCTAATTCTCAAAATATAAATATCTAGAAAAGTCTATTAAAATAGCATGCTCTACCTCAATCATGAAAGTTTAATTGTAAATGTCTCCCTTTGACTATGTGTTTAACCAGTTACTTTACAGTGGCATTTTTCTAAAAACATGTAACAACTGCAATAATTACATATATTTTTTAAATGACTCATTATCTCCTTTTTATTAATATAAACTTGTATAAAAGCAGCACATATTAAAAACACAATGCAACAGCTTTCAATTGATTTGTGAATAACAGCAGTCTTTAAATAAATGGAGACACAGAGAAAAATAAAAAGAGATACTGCATCCTCTGACTGAACAGACATAACATATATGGAGTTTGTACCTAATTAAATCAAATAACCATGAAAAATGGAGGCTTAGCAATATTCAATGTCAAAAACTTTAATTTAAATAATGTGGACACTGCACACTTAACTTCAAACTCTGAGTTTTAAATTATGAATTTAAATTTGAATTGACCCTTTGACTTCCTGTCAGTATTGGGTTATGCTCACTTACTGCCCCCCCCCCCCTGTTAATGAGCTGTATCTGAACACAATTTGTGAATCACAAGAAATGTAGAATACTACTTTACTTGCTAGGAGGCATCAAGAGGGGTGCCTCCTATTAGTCCCAATTTTTGCTGCTAATATATTGACAGAACACAGGTGGCACTGCAGCACAGCTTTTCCTTTGACCCATGTACTGCAATGGAGAGAAGCGTTCCTGTACCTGCCTCTCCATAGCATTATATGGTGGAAAATATTTTTTTGCAGACTTTTTTTTTTGTTTTAATTAAAATTTAATTAAGCTTTGGACACATATGGCAGGGTAGGCACTGCCTCCCCTGCCTCCTATGAGTGCACGTCCCTGGCCGTTGTGGCTTTGAATATATCTTTAGTCAGCCGATGCCCATTTTCCAACCAGTCATCTGTGTATTGTCCTCTGCATGGGGGCTAGAGCTGTAAGAAGCTGCAAACTGTTCTGTTGCCGATGTGCTGACCATCCGGACTGCTAGTATCTCTATTCCTCGAGATAATATGTTGCCATGTAGGAGCTCAGAAAGGTCTGTCATGTCGGGACAGCGGATGGGTGGTTTCTGCAAGCTTGAGCTTCGCTGTTTCTTGTCACCATAAGCCGCTTCCACTGTGACAGTTGTGGCCGCCCCAGAATCGATGAGTATTCCCACAGATGTGTCCTCCACACCGCGTGTACAACAATCTTGTCGATTACCATACATTGGGAGCCGTTGTATGCCTCTGCTTTCATTACTGGAATAGAGGTGCCGTATGCTATCTTCTCTACCTGGGCTTAGATCCATGTCCGCGGCTGTAGCAGACGCCTGCATGGACATAGAAGGATTCAGTAGGCCCCTCCTTGAATCCAAGAGCGGTTCTGTGGCAGATTCTGACAAGCCCTGGCCAGAGGGAATTGCTCTGTTCTCCGATGTTTCTGCCGCTAGTCTGTTCTTTTGGGGAGCGAGTGTCTTGAGGCTGCCGACTGTTTCCTGTGAGTGGTGTGTGGTATTACCAGGCAAAGTTTGTAGGGTAGGGACACGTCCACTAGAAACGAGTTTGCTTAGTCGTGGTGGCCGTTCCTTCATCTTCGCCATTTCACATAGCTCCGTGCAGGATGATAGTAGTCGGGCCAACTTAGGCAAGAACGTAGCCCTTAGTTCAGCAAGAATATAACTGTTGAAATCTGAGTCTTTAGTAATGTGCCTTTCCATTTCTTGAGCTTAATGAAGTGAAATGGAGCTAAATACAACGTGGCGATAAACAGCACGCCAGAATGCCAAATGGCCTTGTTAAGTGCCTTCCAGGGGAGAAGAGATGAGGTTACTTCTATCTGCTTGGGATTCCCGGACAGCTTATCTGTCAAGGGAGATGCAGATGGCATAGGAGTGATGGCAGTATAGCAGGTATTAGAAGATGATTTCTTCAGAGCTACACAAGCTCGCAGCCATATTCTAGAGCCGCCCACCGGAAGTCCCCTCCTAGGTATTTTTATATGTTCAAGTACCTGGAATCTGAGCTGATTAATTTGATGTCCAGCCATAATAAAATGGATGGACACAGGAGCATCTAATTTACCTGTCCTGATATTGCTTTTATTATGGTTAATGCGCTACCGTACCTTCTGGGTGGTCTCGCCAACATACCCCAAACCACATGGACACTTAATTAGGTATATCACGAACTTAGAATTACAAGTATAATAATCCTTCAACCTATATTTTTTACCTGTAGAGGGGTGAGTAAAGGTTGGGCCTTTGATGACATTATTGCAATTCTGGCAGTTGAGACATGGAAAACATCCCAAGTTCTTATCCCCAATGTGCCCCTGATTTATATTTCTCTTTGGACCCACATCAGCTTTAACTAATGTGTCTTTAAGGGTTTTACCCCTTCTAAATGCAGTCATGGGGGACTAGAAAACTCTTTTACATGTGGATTTGAGATCTGTAAAATATGCCAATGTTTTCTTAATACTTTCTGTATTTGATTGCTCCAAGGGGAGTATTCATTAACAAAGATAATTTTTGTATTATTTTTATTACTTCTTATTCTCTCTTTGAGTAAATCGGTCCTAGGGGTCTGTAATGCATCCCTAATTCCCTGCTGAATTAAATCTGTCGGGTATCCTCTCTGTTTGAAGTGTTTACCCATTTCTGATAGCCTTTCTTTTACTAGATTTTCATCAGAGACAATCCGTCTCACACGCATGAATTGGCTCCTGGGTAAACTCTTCAACAGTGCAAGAGGGTGTGCACTATTAAAGTGTAACAAATTGTTATAGTCTGTTTGTTTTTTTGTAAAGATCCACAGCTAGCAAACCCTCTTGTTTATAAATAGGGGTATCAAGAAAATCAATTCTCTCCTCACTTACAGTCAATTTAAATTTTATATGCTGTGTAGCACAATTCAGATCATTAACAAATTGTTCCAGGGTTTCAATGTCGCCCAACCAAATGCCAAAGATAGCATCTATATAGCGCCACCAGGTGGCGCCATATAGATGAAACAACTGATGACTGTAGACAAAATACTCTTCAAATGTGTTCATGTATATATTTGCATAGGTTGGGGCGACATTGGAACCCATGGCAGTACCCTGTAATTGCAGATAGAAATTGTGCTACACAGCATATAAAATTTAAATTGACTATAAGTGAGGAGAGAATTGATTTTCTTGATACCTCTATTTATAAACAAGAGGGTTTGCTAGCTGTGGATCTTTACAAAAAACAAACAGACTATAACAATTTGTTGCACTTTAATAGTGCACACCCTCCTACACTGTTGAAGAGTTTACCCTGGAGCCAATTAATGCGTGTGAGACGGATTGTCTCTGATGAAAATCTAGTAAAAGAAAGGCTATCAGAAATGGGTAAACACGTCAAACAGAGAGGATACCCGACAGATTTAATTCAGCAGGGAATTAGGGATGCATTACAGACCCCTAGGACCGATTTACTTAAAGAGAGATTAAGAAGTAATAAAAATAATACAAAAATGATCTTTGTTAATGAATACTCCCCTTGGAGCAATCAAATACAGAAAGTATTAAGAAAACATTGGCATATTTTGCAGATCTCAAATCCACATGTAAAAGAGTTTTCTAGTCCCCCCATGACTGCATTTAGAATGGGTAAAAACCTTAAAGACACATTAGTTAAAGCTGATGTGGGTCCAAAGAGAAATATAAATAAGGGGCACATTGGGGATAAGAACCTGGGATGTTTTCCATGTCTCAACTGCCAGAATTGCAATAATGTCATCAAAGGCCCAACCTTTACTCACCCCTCTACAGGTAAAAAATATAGGTTGAAGGATTATTATACTTGTAATTCTAAGTTCGTGATATACCTAATTAAGTGTCCATGTGGTTTTGGGTATGTTGGCGAGACCACCCAGAAGGTACGGGAGCGCATTAACCAACATAAAAGCAATATCAGGACAGGTAAATTAGATGCTCCTGTGTCCAACCATTTTATTATGGCTGGACATCAAATTAATCAGCTCAGATTCCAGGTACTTGAACATATAAAAATACCTAGGAGGGGTGGGAATAGAACAAAGATGTTAAAGTACAGGGAATTGTACTGGATTCATGAGTTAGGGACTATGATCCCTAATGGAATGAACAGGGAAATGGATTGGAGTATATGCCAGTGAATATTAATAACTATACATTTAACAACAAAATGTCTTTTGTTCAAGGATTGGATGTTAAAAATGCAAAGATACAAAGAAATTTATTTGACTAACTTCTCTATATATCCTTTGTTGAAGGTCACCTTGAATGTATTTTGAAAATTTGAATATATGCCAGTTAATATTAATAACTATACACCTAACAACAAAATGTCTTTTGTTCAAGAACTTGATGCTAAAAATGCAAAGATATAGAGAAATGTATTTGACTAACTTCTTTATATATCCTTTGTTGAAGTTCACCTTGAATGTATTTTGAAAAATTCAGAAATTGGCCACTAGATGGCATTGAGTTCAGGAAAGGATAACTAAAGGTTAACACAGGTGAAAACAGGTGTCTTTTGTTCAAGGATTGGATGTTAAAAATGCAAAGATATAAAGAAATTTATTTGACTAACTTCTCTATATATCCTTTGTTGAAGGTCACCTTGAATGTATTTTGAAAATTTGAGTACATGCCAGTTAATATTAATAACTATACACCGAACAACAAAATGTCTTTTGTTCAAGAACTTGATGTTAAAAATGCAAAGATATAGAGACATTTATTTGACTAACTTCTTTATATATCCTTTGTTGAAGGTCACCTTGAATGTATTTTGAAAAATTAAGAAATTGGCCACTAGATGGCATTGAGTTCAGGAAAGGATAACTAAAGGTTAACACAGGTGAAAACAGGTGTGGTAGGCGGAGCTTCAGCCTATTTAAAGGACCATTATACACTCATTTTTTCTTTGCATAAATGTTTTGTAGATGATCTATTTATAAAGCCCATAAAGTTTTTTTTTTTTTTTTAAATGTATAATTTTGCTTATTTTTAAAGAACATTGCTCTGATTTTCAGACTCCTAACCAAGCCCTAAAGTTTTATTTGAATACCGTCAGCTACCTTCTCCAGCTTGCTCCTGTTTGTGTAAAGGGTCTTTTCATATGCAAAAGAAGGGGGATGGGGGGGGGGAGTGTCTTATTTCCCACTTGCAGTGGGCTTTCCAATTGCCTTTTCAACAGAGCTAAACTGAAAGCTTCTAAGTACGTTTTTAAACCATTTAATACTGGATTTTTATATCAGTATCTGTGCATCTTATTCTTTATAGTAGTGTCTATTACATGCAGTTATATGAAAATGAGTGTATACTGTCCCTTTAAGGTTTGATTTTAATGTTTTATGTTAGACATGAATAAGGACATGGGTCCGAAACGTTGTCTGTTTTAATTGGCACAATAAAGCAATAATGTTTTAGCTACAGTTGGTGGTGCGGCTATATTACTACTTTGAACTGTACAGTAGGTACTGATATGGTCTCTCAGCATTGTGTGCCTGTACAGTTGGTACTGGAAGGGTCACTCAGCAGTGTGAGTTTGTACAGTAGGTACTAGGAGGGTCAATCAACAGTGTGTCCCTGTACAGTAGATACTAGTAAAGTCGCTCAGCAGTGTGTGCCTGTACAGTAGGTACTAGCAGGGTTTCTCAGCAGTGTGTGTCTGTACAGTAGGTACTAGCAGGGTCTCTCAGCAGTGTGTGTCTGTACAGTAGGTACTAGCAGGGTTTCTCAGCAGTGTGTGTCTGTACAGTAGGTACTGGCAGGGTCTCTCAGCAGTGTGTGCCTGTACAGTAGGTACTAGCAGGGTCTCTCAGCAGTGTGTGCCTGTACAGTAGGTACTGGCAGGGTCTCTCAGCAGTTTGTGTCTGTACAGTAGGTACTAGCAGGGTCTCTCAGCAGTGTGTGCCTGTACAGTAGGTACTAGCAGGGTCTCTCAGCAGTGTTTGCCTGTACAGTAGGTACTAGCAGGGTCTCTCAGCAGTGTTTGCCTGTACAGTAGGTACTAGCAGGGTCTCTCAGCACTGTGTGCCTGTACAGTAGGTACTGGCGGGGTCTCTCAGCAGTGTGTGCCTGAACAGTAGGTACTGGCAGGGTCTCTCAGCAGTGTGTGCCTGTACAGTAGGTACTGGCGGGGTCTCTCAGCAGTGTGTGCCTGTACAGTAGGTACTAGCAGGGTCTCTCAGCAGTGTGTGACTGTACAGTAGGTACTAGCAGGGTCTCTCAGAAGTGTGTGCCTGTCCAGTAGGTACTGGCGGGGGCTCTCAGCAGTGTGTGCCTGTACAATAGGTACTGGCGGGGCCTCTCAGCAGTGTGTGCCTGTACAATAGGTACTGGTGGGGCCTCTCAGCAGTGTGTGCCTGTACAGTAGGTACTGGCGGGGTCTCTCAGCAGTGTGTGCCTGTACAGTAGGTACTGGCGGGGTCTCTCAGCAGTGTGTGCCTGTCCAGTAGGTACTGGCGGGGTCTCTCAGCAGTGTGTGCCTGTCCAGTAGGTACTGGCGGGGTCTCTCAGCAGTGTGTGCCTGTACAATAGGTACTGGCAGGGTCTCTCAGCAGTGTGTGCCTGTACAGTAGGTACTGGCGGGGTCTCTCAGCAGTGTGTGCCTGTACAGTAGGTACTGGCGGGGTCTCTCAGCAGTGTGTGCCTGTACAATAGGTACTGGCAGGGTCTCTCAGCAGTGTGTGCCTGTACAATAGGTACTGGCGTGGTCTCTCAGCAGTGTGTGCCTGTACAGTAGGTACTGGCGTGGTCTCTCAGCAGTGTGTGCCTGTACAGTAGGTACTAGCGGGGTCTCTCAGCAGTGTGTGCCTGTACAGTAGGTACTAGCGGGGTCTCTCAGCAGTGTGTGCCTGTACAGTAGGTACTAGCGGGGTCTCTCAGCAGTGTGTGCCTGTACAGTAGGTACTAGCGGGGTCTCTCAGCAGTATGTGCCTGTACAGTAGGTACTAGCGGGGTCTCTCAGCAGTGTGTGCCTGTACAGTAGGTACTGGCGGGGTCTCTCAGCAGTGTGTGCCTGTACAGTAGGTACTGGCGGGGTCTCTCAGCAGTGTGTGCCTGTACAATAGGTACTGGCGTGGTCTCTCAGCAGTGTGTGCCTGTACAGTAGGTACTGGCGTGGTCTCTCAGCAGTGTGTGCCTGTACAGTAGGTACTAGCGGGGTCTCTCAGCAGTGTGTGCCTGTACAGTAGGTACTAGCGGGGTCTCTCAGCAGTGTGTGCCTGTACAGTAGGTACTAGCGGGGTCTCTCAGAAGTGTGTGCCTGTACAGTAGGTACTAGCGGGGTCTCTCAGCAGTGTGTGCCTGTACAGTAGGTACTAGCGGGGTCTCTCAGCAGTGTGTGCCTGTACAGTAGGTACTAGCGGGGTCTCTCAGCAGTGTGTGCCTGTACAGTAGGTACTGGCGGGGTCTCTCAGCAGTGTGTGCCTGTACAGTAGGTACTAGCGGGGTCTCTCAGCAGTGTGTGCCTGTACAGTAGGTACTGGCGGGGTCTCTCAGCAGTGTGTGCCTGTACAGTAGGTACTGGCGGGGTCTCTCAGCAGTGTGTGCCTGTACAGTAGGTACTGGCGGGGTCTCTCAGCAGTGTGTGCCTGTACAGTAGGTACTGGCGGGGTCTCTCAGCAGTGTGTGCCTGTACAGTAGGTACTAGCGGGGTCTCTCAGCAGTGTGTGCCTGTACAGTAGGTACTGGCGGGTTCTCTCAGCAGTGTGTGCCTGTACAGTAGGTACTGGCGGGGTCTCTCAGCAGTGTGTGCCTGTACAGTACGTACTAGCGGGGTCTCTCAGCAGTGTGTGCCTGTACAGTAGGTACTGGCGGGGTCTCTCAGCAGTGTGTGCCTGTACAGTAGGTACTGGCGGGGTCTCTCAGCAGTGTGTGCCTGTACAGTAGGTACTGGCGGGGTCTCTCAGCAGTGTGTGCCTGTACAGTAGGTACTGGCGGGGTCTCTCAGCAGTGTGTGCCTGTACAGTAGGTACTGGCGGGGTCTCTCAGCAGTGTGTGCCTGTACAGTAGGTACTGGCAGGGCTGTTTTAAGTCTCTAAAAACCTGCAGAAATGTATACAAATATGTAATGTTTAATACAATGTATCTATGTCGATGAGTAGATCTCATATAAAAGTGCTGGCTGGAAAGTCTATGGGGACAAAAGTGAGTTTAAACCCCAAAACATGGCTCCCCTGAGTTCTCTTTCCGTTCCTGGAGACACAAACAGTACAATATTTTTGGTAGCCCTCATCTGAACCCCCAAACCATTTTTTTACATAAAATTATGCCATATGGCTTAGAACTGTCTCTCATTTTCATATTCATCTTCCCATACATAAACCCCCACTTTTCCTTTCTAAACTAAGCACACTTCAAGACTCCTCATAATCTGTCTTTTAGCATAATTTACATTCTTTATTTCCTGTCTCTTTCCCTAATAAACTATCCCTAGTGAAAGCCTAAATCTCACCCCAGTGCCTATAAATGTTACCTTCTCATGTTTCAGCCCTCTCCCTTCATAAACTGTCTCTCGCATGTATCTCCCCGCCTACAAGCAGTCATTAGCTTTACCTCAGTTTTCTGTCTCTAGCAGTTCCTCAGACTTTCTCCTGTTTGTTTGCAGTACTTGGTTACCAGAAACCGTGGAGCCATGGGCGGAGGAATGAGCCAGGTATAATCATGGGACTTATTGTTGAAAGTAACCGGGGATTGTTTTGCATCAACAAATTAAACTAATAATGATCATGTTGTTGTCAGAACAAAACTTCATTTTATTCAGCACTATTTGTTTTCTTGTTAATTAAGTACTGCGAGAAGCTATTGGAAAATAACCCAATTTATAGTAGTCAAATAGAATTGCAAACATTACAGAACACCCGATATATGTCTGCTTATTGTTATTGCTAATAGAGTTACTAGTTTTTTAGTTTTAGATGAGTGTGAAGTAAGAGATATAATTGATTAGACTAATATTCTAATGGCACCTGTGGCTCACATTCCCTGGAAACCGTCTCTGTTCCTTTTGTATGAAAACCCAAACAAAAAACAAGTAATGTTTTTTTTGTTTCTGAAAATAATTGTAATGTTTCTATGAACTTTATTAATTAGCTGTGCTGCATGTTTATAGACAAGGTTTCTAGATTTCAGTAGTCGCCCCCCCCATACAAAAACTGGCATTTTAAAAATATAGTAAATCTGCAAATTTCGGATATACATTTAGATTGTTAGATATTTTAGTCTAGTATTTTTAAAACGAGCACATTATGCTATTTGTTTCTTTATATAAACAAAAAAAGAAACAGAGAATATAATTATTAATGTAACTCATTTGTTAATAATAAACTGCTTAAACAAAGGTATTTTATATATATATATATATATATATATATATATATATATATATATATATATATATATATATATATTATAGTTTTATGGTGATGTAATTGTCAGCACCATTATATGTTGATTTAGAGTTGCAGATTTTATGGAGCAGAACAAAATACATTATCTGACTAAAATAATGGAGGGCAAATCTTCTAAATATATCGTTTTTTTAAAGAAAAATACATTTCTGTATTTTCATAACAGCTATGGTTTATCTAGATATATGCCACTGTACTGATTTATTGGCAGATATTGTCATTTGTGCAAGGGTGTGCTGGTGTCATTGTACTGATCCAGAAAGACATTACATGAATTTACCAGTAATTTACTATTGTATTTTATTTAAAAGTACACATTTACTTCTCTGAGAGATAATTTGCTGATGTAAAATCAAAGTATTAAAAATTTCCCCCTAGAGGCATACAGAATTCAGTCTGGAGAAGTGGAGGGCTATACTGGGGCTGAACAGGTGTGTTCTAGAAAGTACTGATTACTAAATCCTATATAGTGCTGACTGGATTTGTGCACATTCTGCCTATTTTAAGATACCTAGGAAATTATTCTTGTTTCATTAAAGGGACAGTCTACACCAGAATTTCTATTGTTAAAAAAGATAGATAATCCCTTTATTACCCATTCCCTAGTTTTGCACAACCAACACAGTTATATTTATATACTTTTTACCTCTGTGATTACCTTGTAGCTAAGCCTCTGCAAACTGCCCCCTTATTTCAGTTCTTTTGACAGACATCCATTTTAGCCAATTAGAGCTGGCTCATCTGAACTCCACGTGCATGAGCACAGTGTTATCTATATGACACACATGAACTAATACCCTCTAGTGGTAAAAAACTGTCAAAATGCCCTGAGAGAAGAGGTAGCCTTCAAGGGTTAAGACATTGGCATATGAACCTCCTAGGTTTAGCTTTCAACTACGAATACCAAGAGAAAAAAGCAAAATGGGTGATAAAAATAAATTGGAAAATTGTGTAAAATGACATTCTCTATCAGAATCATGAAAGTTTATTTTGGACTAGACTATCCCTTTTAATGATTAGGACATGGGAAGGTTTTTGATTGATATGTTTGTGTAGTGTACTTTTTTTTTCCCCCTTGGAAAGGCCAATTACTTTTATTTTAAGTGAATGTTTTTGTATTTTTACCTCCGCAAGCTGAGCTGAGATAAATGCCAGGACATAAGGAGTAGCTAAATTTAGTTGCTGGCAAACTGCCGTCATACAGTCACTGTAAACACTACTCCATGGGGCATACACATGGTTTATAACTCTGCAAAAGTGAGATGCACCTTTCAATTCTCTTGTGCTTTTAACAAAACCCATTACTATCTTTATACTGAAAATAATGGTAATCATTAGTCTCCAAAAGTATTCTCAGTCAATTTTACATTCAAACATTTCCTTTTAAAGTTTAGTTTGTTCTGTCTTTTGATAATCAAATACTGAAGCAGATTTGGGTTTATGCAAAAAATATTTTATCTTGATTGTTTCTGCATAGATCTTTTTGTAAATGATTGCACCTGCTTCGTGTTTGGGTTTACATTTTAAATTTAAAGGGACAGTAAACACAAGGCATAGACATTTTTTGGCAATATGGCTGCAGATAGCGGCATTCAGTTCTTTTCAATGTAAAAGTACAACACTTAAAGTGTCAGTAAACCCGAAAAATAATGTTATATAATTCTGCACATAGTGCAGAATTATATAACATTATTTTAGTGCTATCGTTATAAACCCTTTCTTTCCTTTTTAATTTTTTTAAAATATGGCTGTTTTTCAGACCCGCTCTCTGTACTCTGCTGAGCGGGTCTGTTTTTATTCCACAGCGCATCGGGCCAGCTGTATAGTCACAGCCCGGCCCGACTGCGCCATTACACTAAGTGCAGCTCGCTCCTGCTGTCAGACAGAGCAGGAGCGAGCTGCACTTAGTGTTATGGTGTGGTCGGGCCGGGCTGTGACTATACAGCTGGCCCAATGCGCTGTGGAATAAAAACAGACCCGCTCAGAGTACAGAGAGCGGGTCTGAAAAACAGCCATATTTTAAAAAAATTAAAAGGGGGGAAAAAAAGGGTTTATAACGATAGCACTAAAATAATGTTATATAATTCTGCACTATGTGCAGAATTATATAACATTATTTTTTAGGTTTACTGTCCCTTTTAAAGATCAGGGCAAATGCAGATCATTGTGTGTTGCGCTTTCACACTAATATATCTGCTGCCAAAAAATACTGAATACCACTGTCTGCAGACATATTCAACGTTTGCTGAATTCTGAAAAAATAACAAGCCCAGTAAACCCTCTGTAATTATAAAACATTTCTGTTGTTTTGCTGTAGAATAACATATCAGCCAAATGTAAACATTTTTCAAACAAATTAACATCTCGTTTGCTGCAAATACTTTACAATAGCCAAACTCCACTCACCACTTCCCTTACTTGGAGGTAGGATTGCTACCCGTCACTTAAAATACAGAACACTTATAAGTTACACATGCTGCAGGGTGTGCAGTGAGGAATATGAATAGTGCTGTCCAGAAACACAAGGGGCCCCATTACATATGCGGCGTCGCCCACAAAAGCTGGCGACATTATTTGCACGGGTTTGTTATTCAATATACAGCGCTGCATATAAATGCGGCACATATATTTCACCCGTCTGCCGCAATTTTTACTTCCATAGGCTAACGTGGGACCGCGTCGGAAATCGGTATCCAACATTCAGCGCAAGGACTTACGCGGCAAAAATTGAGAAATCTAACTCCATTTTTATCTCGCCATACAAGGCAGCCGCAGAAGGACTTGCGCTGAGTATGGGAGCACTGTAACTCCTGAAACTGGCTGCAAAAATAAATACCTAACGCATGTGCAATATCTATCTACCTGTCAACCGCAATCCCCAACCGCAATAACTAAAAAACTGTATTAACCCCTATATCCGCCATCAAACCCACATCGGAACTAATAAATGTATTAACCCTTTAACCGACAACCCCCCGCAACGCAATAAGCCTAATGAAACTATTAACCCCTATATCCGCCATCAAACCCACACCGCAAGTAATAACTAAATTATTAACCCCTAAATCTGCCAACCCCAACATCCCAAACGACCTATTAAAGTATTAACCGCTAAACCGCCAAAGCCCACAACGCAAATAAATAAATTACTAAGGCCCCTAAATGAACCTAAATTACAAAATACTAAAGTTACTATTAAAATAAAAAAAAATAGCACTACTTAAAAAATAAAAATAAACGAAGTATAAATTAAAGGGTCAGTCTAATCAAAATTAAAATTCTGGTGTAGACTGTCCCTTTAAGCTAAAATTACAGAAAATAAAAATACAAAATTACCAAATTTAAAAAATATTATACCTAATCCCTATAAAAATAAAAAGCCCCCCCAAAATAAAAACACCCCGTACTCTAAGAATAAATTACCAGTAGCCCTTAAAAGGGCTTTTTGCAGGGCATTGCCAGGCCCGTCTTTAATACTGACTGGACCCCGGGCAAACATTTTCTTGGCCCCTCCCATGCAATTTCGCTCTCCACCCCAACATCCCAAAAAAACAACTAAATCAATTTATTTTATATATTTTTTTTTAATAATTAGCCCAGCAGTGGATCATCCACTGCTGGGCTAATCATTAAAAAAAATTGCAATATGTGAAACTGGACCTAAGCAGTACTAATAAGTAAATAAATATATAAATTCCTCCACTCTGGATTAATTTAATATGCTTTTGAATGTGATTCTGGTGTGAGGTTAGCTGGTTAAAGAGATTTAGGGCAGCCAACAGGAGCAAAGCAAGGTAAAGACTGAGGCGGAAGCATAGAGGTGCAGACAGATATAAGTTTACTGACTGGAACAATAGAACTACTATGGGAAGCTGTAAAATCGGAAACAGAGAGAAATAAAAACTATAAGAATAAACCTTACCTTAATGTGTGAAGTATCAGCATGACACTATACATCAGCCATAGCAGCACATGTCGCTACTTTGCTAGGAACAAGCTCCCTCTCATCCTGCACTAGACAGTGCTGCATGGGGGAGGGGCATGTGTACACTCACTTATTCTTCCCACTGACACCTTTCTACAAAGCACTGTTTTCCTAACAAACTTCAGTTAGTTGATCTTAGAGCCACAGCAGAAAGAGCAGGGCTAAGGGGACCAGCAGACTGGATGCTGTCTGCCCAAGGCTGCATGGATACAGACGAGTCACACAGCCTCAAGACTGAAGAGAGCAGTGTGTGCAGCTGCACAGATGCTCAAATCCTCACGTGCCTGCCACTCCAGCTTTCGGCTGCATGCGCCTATAGTGAGCCCTACCCAGAAACAATCCCTACCACCAGAGCAGTGACCTGGTGACAGTAGTAACCCCAGCAGGACCTTTTCTGATGCAGTGGGATTGACTGGATGCCTAGTTAGGGCTTAGCATACAGTGCTGCACAGTGCACATCTAAAACAGCACATGGCACTAGCTTGGAATGTCACATGACATCGGCATGGTCTGGCACAGTTTCTCACAAATAAATATAAGCAGAGAACTTTTGACTGTGACAATATTAGGACTGACTGTGTGTGTCCTCCATGTCATCACATGAAATCAGCTGTCTGGCATGAACTAAAAAAAAAAAAAATTTTTTTTTTTTTTTTTTTTTTAGGACTCTTGGGCCCCTCAACAAAGACTGGGCCCAGGGCAGCTGCCCCTTTTGCCCTGTGTTAAAGACGGTCCTGGGCATTGCCCCAAGATAATCGGCTCTTTTACAAAAAATAAACAAAGTCCCCCCTAACGGTAAAACCCCACTAAACCCACCCAAATAAAAGAACCCTAAAAAGAACACTAAAAAACCTAAACTACATATTGCCTTGAAAAGGGCATTTGTTGGGCATTGCCCTTAAAAGGGCATTTACCTCTTTTACTGTCCACCCTATCTAAATAATAAAAAAAAAAAACAACAACCAAAAAACCCCAAAAATATTTAAAAAACGTGTCTTACCCCCAGTTCCCATGCTTCCATGCGGCGACCTCTTCTTCCAGGAACAATCCGGAGCGGAGGGAGGAGATGAAGACCGGCGACCCTGTCATTTTAAGTGCGGACTAGATATTTTTTCCCTAACCTTTTTATAGCTAGTTATTTACCATTGCATATAGATAAAGATATTTTTATGTTAGAATGAAGTCTAGGCTTACTTTGTTAAGAGGCCCCTTGCATTGGTGGAGAG
Source organism: Bombina bombina (assembly GCF_027579735.1). NCBI lineage: Eukaryota > Metazoa > Chordata > Amphibia > Anura > Bombinatoridae > Bombina > Bombina bombina. The sequence continues at coordinate 1,263,459,974 of NC_069499.1, read as the reverse complement.
TTAACAAAATATCCCACCTTAGTGAAATTGGCAATACCCTACTTATGCATCTCAGACACCTCAACACCTCGGGGTCGATCCGATATAAATCGTCGCCCGCAAAAGCCGGCGACGCCAATATTTGCGCGGGTTTGGTATCACATATACGGCGTAACCTAGAAGTTACGCCCGTATATTTCTGCCGTCGCCCGTAGTTTTTTGGGCCATAGGCAGGTATACCAAACCCGCGCAGTTTGGTATCCAATATGCAGCGTAAGGACTTACGTGGCGAAAATGGAGAAAACTTACTCCATTTTCACCTCGCCACAAAAAGCAGCCGTAAGAAGCCTTACGCTGACTATTGGAGCCCCGTAACTTCCTAAACTGGCTGCTAAAATAAACCTAACACCTAACGCATGCGCAATGTCTATCTACCTGTCAACCGCGATCCCCCCCCCCCCCGAAATCCCTAATAAAGTTATTAACCCCTAAACCGCCGCTCCCGGACCCCGCCGCCATCTACATAAACTAACCCCCTACTGTGAGCCCCTAAAACCGCCGCCATCTACCTTATCTATCCCCTAATCTGACCCCTTACACCGCCGCCACCTATATAAAAATTATTAACCCCTAATCTAATCCCCCTATACCGCCGCCAGCTATATTAATATTATTAACCCATAATGTAAGCCACTTACACCGCCGCCATCTCTATTAAAATGATTAATCCATTATTTAATCTACCTACCCCGCCGCCAGCTATATTATCTATATTAACCCTAAGTATATTATAGTTAATATAGGTATTACATTATATATATTAACTATATTAACTCTATCTAACCCTTACACCCCTAACTAAATTTATATTAAATTAATCTAATTCATTTATAAACTAAAATATTCCTATTTAAATCTAAATACTTACCTATAAAATAAACCCTAAGATAGCTACAATATAATTAATAATTACATTGTAGCTATGTTAGGGTTAATATTTATTTTACAGGTAAATTGTTAATTATTTTAACTAGGTATAATAGCTATTAAATAGGTATTACCTATTTAATAGCTACCTAGTTAAAATAATTACCCAATTACCTGTAAAATAAATATTAACCCTAACATAGCTACAATGTAATTATTAATTATATTGTAGCTATCTTAGGGTTTATTTTATAGGTAAGTATTTAGATTTAAATAGGAATATTTTAGTTTATAAATGAATTAGATTAATTTAATATAAATTTAGTTAGGGTTAGATAGAGTTAATATAGTTAATATAAATACTATAGTAACTATATTAACTATATTAACCCTAATATAATTAGGGTTAATATATATAATGTAATACCTATATTAACTATAATATACTTAGGGTTAATATAGATAATATAGCTGGCGGCGGGGTAGGTAGATTAAATTAGGGGTTAATCATTTTAATAGAGATGGCGGCGGTGTAAGGGGCTTACATTAGGGGTTAATAATTTTAATATAGATGGCGGCGGTGTTAGGGGCTCACTTTAGGGGGTTATAGATATAATATAGCTGGCGGCGGGGTACGGGAGCGGCGGTTTAGGGGTTAATAACTTTATTAGGTTGCGGCGGGGTACGGGAGCGGCGGTTTAGGGGTTAATAGCTTTTTTATTGTTAGGATAGTGAGGGGGGATATCGGATAGAGGGTTAGACAGTGCGGGCTATGTTAGGGAGGCGTGTTAGACAGTGCGGGCTATGTTAGGGAGGCGTGTTAGACAGTGCGGGTGTTTTAGACTTTAGTCAGGTTTTATAGGCGCCGGCAGTTTCTAACGTGGCGCAAGTCACTGGCGACGCCAGAAATTTGTACTTGCGCAGATTTCTGGACATCGCTGGTTTGTCAGACTTACGGCACGTTAGCATCTGACGGCGACTTATATGGGATAGCTCAAGTTGCGAGCTGAAACTGCGGGCGACGCCGGTTCCCTCGCTTGCGCCGCAAACTGTGATCTATATCGGATCGCGCCCCTCATGAGCACCTCTTCTCTGCTGCAAGCAAAATAGCTGCAAAAAGAGAGACAGCCAGGAACATGTGGACATATAATTTTTGCATTTGAATGCAAAGTTTCTGAGAGAGTAAATAATAGAATGTTATTAACAGTAATAGTCTACCTTTTTGTAGTTCTACTTCTTTTGAAACAGTTTTTTTTTTTTTTTTTTGGCTTGATTTAAAAAAAATTGTTCTGCTGCGGGTTAAAAAATTGGACAAACAGTTGTGTTAATGTAAAGTTTTAGTCTGAATTTTATATTTATAACACTCGGTATGTAGATTTTATTTTAAATACGAATTTTTTTTTTTTTAAATCAGATTAGTCGATTAATCAAAAAAATAATCTGCCCATTAATCGATTATAAAAATAATTGTTAGTTGCAGTCCTAATGGAAGCACAATGCAAATATTTTTTTTCTATGCATAACTAACTATTTTGTATTAAAATCTTAAGATGTTTACTGTCCCTTTTTTAAATAAAAAAAATGCAGCATCTTATTACACGTGTGCGTGTATATAAAGAACTGTGTGGGAAGTATCCAATAGGGATCAATAAAGCTAAAATTAACCTTACAAGCTTCCTAATTAACCCCATTCACTGCCAGTGAAATTAGCGACCTTCTAATTAACAAAAAGAAATGGCAATGCCAAATATGTCTATTTCTGAACAAAGGGGATCCCAGAAAAGCTTTTACAACAAGTTTTGCCATGATTGCACAAGCAGTATTTATATAATTTCAGTAAGGAAACCTAAAGTTTGTGAAAAAGTTTGATCGCATTTGGCAGTGAAATGGTGGCATGAAATATATATCAAAATGGGCCTAGATCAATATCTTGGGTTGTCTACTTGAAAATAAATATATTGTATCTATCTTTTCAAAATTAAAGGATTCCCAGAGGCAAAGTAACGTAGAATAAAATAAAGTCTTTATTATTCCAAACGTTTAAACATTCCAGGAGGGTCACGGTTGTCTCAGTAAATCAACACAAGAGTACTGAACGTTACTTACGGCTAAAGTGACGTAATCATAACTAAAACAGAACACTTGTGCAACCTATTTTAAAAGCAATAAAAGAAGCTGATTGGCCATTAGAAAACCAATTCATGTGTGTCTAAACTGAGTACTATAAGGTTAACCCTTAATATTCCTATATTATATTAGCCTATGTTTTCATATATCATAGATACAGTCCCATATATGCAATTGTGCAAAAGGAGATATATTCATAAAATTATGCGGAACAAACAAATTAGATTTGTTTGAAATGACCTGGGCCGACTGGAAAGATAAGTATGGTACCTTATGGCGCCCATCTGCCACGACACAGGATACCCTGCCCATTACCTAATAGTTTTTTGTTTTTTTTAAGGACGCTTATCTACTTTACATTAAGGGCTGAGCTGCCAAACATGACGTTTGTGTGATATCCCCCTCCCCTACTATGTACCTCTTCTCCCCCCCTACTACTGCACCGTCTATACACGAACTGAGGTGCGTGTATAGACTAACTAACATGACCGTTATATCTGTCTCCATGTATGCGGAGAATGCTTTGATTTGTTTTCATGGCATAATCTATATTTTCTGTAGGGCCGTTGGTCCTACACTTTCCTAAGTTTGTATTTGTGAAGGGGTCCTGCGAGTCCCCATTTGCTCTTTCTCTATTCTTTAAAACTGCAAATAAAAATTTAAATAATAAAAAAAAAATAATAATTATGCGGGACATAGTATAATAGTATGACAATAGGTAAATTAGATGTGTATATACAGTTGTGCTCATACGTTTACATACCCTGCAGAATTTATGATTTCTTGGGCATTTTTCAGAGAATATGAATAACACAAAAACTTTTCTTTCACTCATGGTTAGTGTTTGGCTGAAGCCATTTATTATCAATCAACTGTGTTTACTCTTTTAAAATTATGACAACAGACACTACCCAAATGACCCTGATCAAAAGTTTACATACCCTGGTGATTTTGGCCTGATAACATGCACACAAGTTGACACAAAGGGGTTTGAATGGCTATTAAAGGTTACCATACTCGCCTGTGGGGGGGAAAAGGTAGTTGAACTGTATAAAACAGGAAAGTGATATAAAAAGATATCCAAGGAATTGAGAATGCAAATCAGCAGTGTTCAAACTCCAATCAAGAAGTGGAAAATGAGGCGTTCTTTTTGATAACATACTGCATTCATCTTGTCATCAATTCCGGCCAAATTTCCTGTGCCTTTGTAGCTCACACATCCCCAAAACATCAGCGATCCACCTCCGTGTTTCACAGAAGGAATGGTGTACCTTTCATCATAGGCCTTGTTGACTCCTCTCCAAATGTAGCGTTTATGGTTGTGGCCAAAAACCTCAATCAATTTTGGTCTCATCACTCCAAATTACTTTGTGCTGTTTGGCATATTGTAAGCTGGATACTTTGTGGCATTTGCGTAGTAATAGTTTTCTTCTGGCGACTTGACCATGCAGCCCATCTTTCTTCAAGTGCCTCCTTATTGTGCATCTTGAAACAGCCACACCACATGTCCTGTATTTCACCTTAAAGGGACACTGAACCCAATTTTTTTCTTTTGTGATTCAGATAGAGCATGACATTTTAAGCAACTTTATAATTTACTCCTATTATCAAATTGTCTTCATTCTCTTGGTATCTTTATTTGAAATGCAGGAATGTAAGTTTAGATGCCAGCCCATTTTTGGTGAACAACCTGGGTTGTCCTTGCTGATTGGTGGATACATTCATCCACCAATAAAAAAGTGCTTTCCAGAGTTCTGAACCGAAAAAAAAAAGCTTAGATGCCTTCTTTTCAAATAAAGTTAGCAAGAGAATGAAGAAAAATTGATAATCGGAGTAAATTAGAAAGTTGCTTAAAATTGAATGCTCTATATCATGAAAGAAAAATTTGGGTTCAGTGTCCCTTTAAGTTATTTGTGGGTTTGTCTGTGCATCCCAAACAATTTTCCTGGCAGTTGTGGCTGAAATTTTTAGTTGGTCTACCTGACAGTGGTTTGGTTTCAACAGAACCCCTCATTTTCCACTTCTTTATTATAGTTTGAACACTGCTGATTTGCATTCTCAATTCCTTGGATATCTTTTTATATCACTTTCCTGTTTTATACAGTTCAACTACCTTTTCCCGCAGATCCTTTGACAATTCTTTTGCTTTCCCCATGACTCAGAATCCAGAATCGTCAGTGCAGCGCTGGATGAAAGATGCAAGGGTGTGTCAGGAGTCCAGAAACTCATTGACTTTTTTTATATACACACACTAATTTACAAGAAAACAGATCACCGGTGAGGATGGTTAACTTTAATAGCCATTCAAACCCCTTTGTGTCAACTTGAGTGCATGTTATCAGGCCAAAATCATCTGGGTATGTAAACTTTTGATCAGGGTCATTTGGGTAGTTTCTGTTGACATTATGACAAAAAGAGTAAACACAGTTGATTGATAATAAATGGCTTCAACCAAACACTAACCATGAGTTAAAGAAAAGTTTTTGTGTTATCATTCATATTCTCTGAAAAATGCCCAAGAAATCATAAATTCTGCCAGGGTATGTAGACTTATGAGCACAACTGTACATATAATATGCCAAACCATATACCCGTCTATTTCAATGTGATAAGTGCAATAAATATGATAAATGAGGTAGACAAAGAGGACCAGAGGGTAACCCTGCATCACATAGTTGGAGTTAGATATCTAAACTATGTAAATATTCACTCTTATAAAAATCCCAAAACCAAGACAATATTTGCTTAGCTGATATTGCAGAGGAAAAGAGAGAGATTTATTTAAAATTAATACTGGACACTATAGCAAAATCCTAATGTTCTATAGTAACTATCAAACATGTGTATATACCATATCTATTCATATAGAAGGTGTATTGTATACATATAGATAGATGGCAAGGTTAATTATTCCTGCTCATAACATATATACTACATATACTAGGTTTAGATAAAACATATAGATACAATAAAGAATATACAAATGGTTACATGAAATTCTAGAAAATGTAATTTATCATATAAATAGATACAGCCCTGGGTAGCATGTATATAACTCACGGTACCTATTTCCAATAATTAATGAGATCATATTCAGAATTTAGTCCCCTGGGAACTCTGGTCTGTAACTTGAGCACCCAGAACATTTCTCACTTTCCCAGTGCTTTATTTCTATCTCAAATGTACAATTGAGGCAGGAGGTAATTTGAAATTCTTCTCCAGTAACTTCTGAACGAAAAGTATCAGAAAAAAAATAAAATTTGCATGGTCTACATCTTGTCCTGCCACACCTGTACATCCCCCCCCCCTATGTTGATGGAAGTTCTGAAGGTGATCAATAGTTACCAATGGTTTTGCTACTTCTATAGGAGCACCGCAAGCCCCTATCAACACTATCCACCAGATTGTCATCTGCTGCAAGTAACCGAAAATGTTTATTAACAGTTTTGCAGATCTGTTTGTATTGGTCTCTGTAATCCGTGACAAAAGTAACCTTGCCATGTTCTTGTGGTAATGTAGCTAATTTTGAGTCTCTTAGTAGTGAAGTTCTTTCTATTTTATCTACCTGTGACTGTGCTCTATTAATTACATGTCTAGGGTAACCTCTTTCCTGTAGTCTCTCCCTCATTCGTTCGAGCATTTAGTCAGGCTTTGGTCATAATCAAGCCTGTTTTTAAACCTGTTGCTCCGCCATGGAGCCTAAATTTAGTTCTTAAAGTTCTTCAAGGGGTTCCGTTTGAACCTATGCATTCCATGGATATTAAGCTTCTATCTTGGAAAGTTTTGTTTTTAGTAGCTATCTCTTTGGCTCGAAGAGTTTCTGAGTTATATGCTTTACAGTGTGATTCCCCTTATCTTATTTTCCATGCAGATAAGGTGGTTTTGCGTACCAAACCTGGGTTTCTTCCTATGATTGTTTCTTAAGATAAGAATATCAATCAAGAGATTTTTGTTCCTTCACTGTATCCTAATCCTTCTTCAAAGAAGGAACATCTGTTGCACGATCTTGATGTGGTTCATGCTTTAAAGTTCTACTTACAAGCAACTAAAGATTTCCGTCAAACATCTTCATTGTTTGTTGTTTATTCTGGTAAGCGGAGAGGTCAGAAGGCTACGGCTACCTCTCTTTCCTTTTGGCTGAAAAGCATCATCCGTTTGGCTTATGAGACTGCTGGCCAACACAGTCTCCTGAAATAATTACTGCTCATTCCACATGGCTTTTAAAAATGAGGCTTCTGTTGAACAGATTTGTAATGCGGCGACTTGGTCTTCGTTTCATACTTTTTTCCAAATTTTACAAATTTGATACTTTTTGCTTCTACAAGCAGTGGTGCCTTCCATTTAAGGTCCCCGTCTTGTCCCTCCCTTCATCCGTGTCCTAAAGCTTTGGTATTGGTATCCCACAAGTAAGATGAATCCGTGGACTCGATACATCTTACAAGAGAGAACCTAATTTATGCTTACCTGATACATTTATTTCTCTTGTGATGTATCAAGTCCACGGCCCGCCCTGTTTATTAAGACAGGCATATATATATATTTTTATTTTTAAACTTTCAGTCACCACTGCACCCTATAGTTTCTTCTTTTTCTTCCTAGCCTTCGGTCGAATGACTGGGGGGTGGAGCTAAGGGGGAGCTATATAGGCAGCTCTGCTGTGGGTGCTCTTCCTGTAGGGGAGGAGAATATCCCACAAGTAAGGATGAATCCGTGGACTCGATACATCACAAGAGAAATAAATTTATCAGGTAAGCATAAATTATGTTATTGTTATTATTTCAGGCTGTGTAACATCTATACAAACTACTGTGCTTTGTGATGTCCTACTATACAGATGCTGAATGTTCAGTAATTTAACTCGTTTGCTTATGTTGGTACTTGCTGTAAAGATATTCTTCCTCAGTAAGTTATGTGCTTGAGCCTAAGGGAGGTTATGAGGAGCTTGATGCTTTAACCTGCATTAAAGGTGCATAAAGAAAATACTTATATATTAGATGCAAGCATTAGTGCAAACAATTTGTTTGCAAAGTGAATTAAACATATAAAGTCAGTTCCAGATCAACAATGCACTGCTGGGAGCTAGCTGAGCACATCTCGTAAGCCAATGGCAAGACAAATGTGTGTAGCCACCAAACAGCTAGCTACCAGTAGTGAATTTCTGATGCTGAGGCAATGTACATATCCTTTTTAACAAAGGTACCCAAGAGAACAAAGTAGAAGTTAATTTAAAAAGGTATATGCTTGTTTTTGTGTGGATTGGAGTGAGCGGGGCTATGCAAACCTACATGGGTTTGGCTCTGCTGTAAAGTGGCCCTGGAATTTTTTATTTCAAATGTTGACAACTATGGAGAGAAATCGCACGACCTTTTTTCTGAATTTTTAATTAATAAATAATATTCAATCTATTTTGATGTAGGAGTCTCTCCTTCACTCCCAATAACTCTACATAGCAACATAAACATCTCTCAAGTTAAAATTTATGTTTCTAAAATATAAGGGACCTTAAGAAAAATGGTAGAACCTGGAAGTCCCAGAGAGATGAGATGCCTTCACATAAAGCTCTCCACTTAGATGAGATGATCTAAAATGATCCCCTGTTACTGCAAGATCTCTCACAAGATTCTAGGCCAGTAAATGTTGTTGTACTTATCTAAGGGGTGTTCTCTGTATTTATATATGTGAAGGAGAGCAGAGCCCAGTACAGTATAGCACTTCATGACAGGAGAGGTTTGTTAAATTTATACTGTGTGCTTTGTATTTTATATTACTTTACACTTTAGGTTGGATCCTTTAAGTTTTGTGACATGTAAGCTTTGCACTTTCTATTTTGTATTTTAATGCATTTAGATTCTGTATACAGCAGTGATATTACAAATTCTGATTATGTTTTGCTAGTTTCTGTGCTACTTTAACAAATTAGGGTCATACTTTGTATATTTCTGTGTATCTTTTACAACACCAGGTGTTCTCCTGTTAACTTTACTCTTCCTGTGAAATTCTGTATCCCAGAGAGCCTCATTACTTTCTATGGAAGGTATGTCTCGCCTCTCTTGGACTTCAGGTTCCACACTTTTTCAGCCCCTGTGAAGTTTGCAGTTTAACTTCTCTCCAAACTAGAGCATCTTTGATCTTTGTGCCCATAGAAAGTTATGACGCTCTCTGAGAAACCAAGGCCTTCAATTTTATTTTAAATAGAACAAATACAAAGTGAAATGTAATTTTGTAAAAGATACACATGCATATACAAAGTATATCCCTAAGTTGTTATTGTTACCCAGAAGCTGTCAAAGCATAATCAGAATTTGTAATACAGAATCTAAATGCATTCTAAAACAAAATAGAAAGTGCAAATTTAAATGTAATATAAAATACAAAGCACAAGGCCTAAATGCAGACGAACTATCATGTCATGAAGTACTATATTGCACTTGGACTGACTCTTCTCACATCGAGAAATGCAGGAAATGACCCTTGGAGGAGTATAGCAAAATCTGACTTTTTAGAATCTTGTGAAAGATCTTGCAGTGCTGGAAGATCATTTTATATCTTCTCGTCTGTGTGGAGAGCATAGATCATTAGATATTGTGCTTTTGTATACAGACAGCGATAATATAAATATGCATTTGTGTGTACAGAAAGTGATAAAATAAGGAGATCTGATTGCCCTGCAAGCTCAACTAATTTTAATTGGTGTGTTTTCAAATGATAAAACCAGCTATTTCATATAGATAGATAAACCCAAACAAGCAATTTCCCATACATTTTATACTCTGCATCTGGTATAACAAGTCATTGGAACCACATTAAGGGAAAGACAATTTTAAAATAGACTGTCCTTTTAATCTTTTGTTACCTGGCATTGTAAGTTGTGTGAAATAGTGGATTTGTTTGGTAACTGTCAGTAAGATTATGGCACAGGCAACTAGGAGAGTTGGTCTCACTCAGTTTGTTAGACGGTGGTTGATTTAATTTGTTTCAAAAAGTACAAAAGCTATGAAATGTTGGGTGGTGTATGACAAATAGGACACAGCTGGTACTTGATGTAATTGAGATGAAATCATATTGGGTGCTGAGGGAGTTTTATATCCTGAGTAAAGTGTAGAGGCTAGTTAAAGGGACAGTAAACACCTTGTAATTACAAGACATTCCTGTTGTGTTGCCGTATAATACCATATCAGCCTTGTCTAAACTTAATAACAGATTTAAATTCCTTTTTACTGCAATTATTTTTCAATAGCTGAACTCCACCCTCCTTATTTGGAGGAGCCCAGCTGGGCTTTAGTCAGGAGACAACAAGGCTAGTCACTGTCATAATGTTGGTATAAAGTGAATTATTTTGTAGTTATCTGCTAAGCCATTTAGGGACATATATGAAGCAGAGTTGACCTTCAGAAGTCAGCAGGTGCATTTCAAATGCTGATAATTAGAAATTGCTTAATTTTCAGTGCTAAATTACATAAAAAGGGGGCAAAATAATTAAACTATATGGCAAAGTTGTTTCATTATGCTTAACTAAACATTTTATATAAAAATCTCAAGGTATTTACGGTCTTTGGATTTGGAGACTAGTAGGCGATATATAGATGTTTAGAGAAGTGTTTCTCAGCTCACAGCCTCAAGTACTGGTAACAAGCCATGCTTTATATAATTTCCTGCTTAGAATGGTTGGTGACTTAGGGCACAAATTCTCTAAGATTCTCTCATCGGGTGAGATCCTCCAGCACTGTGAGATCCCTTACAAGATTCTAGAAAGACAAATTATGCTATACTTCTCTAAGGGGCGTAAATCTAATTCATCTTTATGCACTACTGAGACCTAGCATAACACATCTAGTGAACCAATGACAACGGGCATATGCGAGTAGCTACCAATCACTATCTAGCTCCAAGTAGTGCATCAGTGCTCAAGACTAGGTATGCTTTTAAATTAAGGATACTACAAGAACAAAATACATTTGGTAATAGGCGTAAATTGAAAAGTTCTTACTGAACCATGAACATTTTGACTTTAATCTCCATTTAAAGGGACAGTCTACACCAAAATGGTTATTGTTTAAAAATATAGATAATGCCTTTACTAACCATTCCCCAGCTTTGCACAACCAACATTGTTATATTAATATACTTTATATCCTTTAAACCTCTAAATTTCTGCCTGTTTCTAAGCCACTAAAGACAGCCTCTTATTGCATGCTTTTTATTTGCTTTTCACAACAGTGGAGTGCTAGAGCATTGTGCTCACGCCTGTAGGTTGTGCACAACACACCACTAATTGGCTTAAATGCAAGTCAATAGATAATAAATAAAAAATCATGTGATCAGTGGGCTGTCAGAAGAGGCTTAGATACAAGGTAATGACAGAGGTAAAAAGTATATTAATATAATATTGATGGCTGTGCAATACTAGGTAATGGCTAATAAAGGGATAGTCTATCTTTTTATTGATTGTTCCTTTTTAATGCCAGGGGTTAAATGTGGATTTATTAAATCAATAATTAGTTTTGTAACTCGCATATATGTTGAACTTTTTAAAGAGGCTTCTTATTAGAGATTTTGGTTATATGACAAAATCAACAAGATGTGTGCTGCTTTAAAGGAGAAATTAGAAAAGTGTTTTGTTTTATATTTTAGAAATCTGTCCTTTCTGGTTGTAACAAATACTTTAATTGCAGTGTTTTGGTTAGTAACATAAACCATCCCTTAAATAGAGCAAAAGGTATCTGTATATCAGTGTATTGATAAATCCCATATTGCCACTTGACCAGTGATTTGGATTTGTAAAAGAAATACTAAATAATATTTTTTTTCATTCTTGTTACCTTCTAGATCTTAGATGGTTTGTACCTTGGAAACATTAGGGGTGAGTATGCCTCATTTTATACATTCATGATTTTGCTTTATATGTAATATTAATACATTGAAATCCATGAAATTAAAATGAAGTCACACATTTACTGGGAGCTAGCAACACATCTGGTGAGCCAATGACAAGTAACATATGTATGTAGCCACCAATCACCAGCTAGTTCCCAGAAGTGCATTCTTGCTTTGAAGCTAACTTTACAAATGTGTTTGACCTCACTTCTGGGGTTAAACACCTAGGGGTTGATTACAATCCTTTAGTTTAGCCAATTATTTTTGTGCAAAATTTGCCATTAAAGTGTCTAGAGATTTTTGGAGATAAAATAATTTGATTTACGCAAACAAATAAAAGTGCCCTCCGGATCATTTGCTTTTTGCACTTATGTCCCTTTAATATTTTAATGGACATTACACTCAAAGTAAATTTCTACATTTATTATTTTGTCCTGTTTTATCTGTAATTTAACTCTACAAATGGTGTTTTTTTTTTTTTTTTTTTTTTTTTTTTTTTGTTTTTTTAAATCCCATAGAGAAGCTAGAGTACGTATTATACACTTAAAGGGATATTAAAACTTAATTTCCCATAAAAGTAAAATTGTGAGTAGTAAAAAATCCCTGTGATGTTGTTTTCCTTTCATTAGTTGGAGAGAGTCCACAAGATCATCACATGTGGGATTACACTCCAGCACACTTGGAGGAGACAAAAACATTCCTACATACCAGAGCTTTAATTCCTCCTACTTTCCCAGTCAAATCTTTGCATCCAAGATGGAGTAGGGTGAGGTCTGAAGTGCTGATCTACACGTCATTGATAGGGGTTCTCTAACAGAGACACAATATCCCCCTCAGAGGGGAAGACAAGAGTTTTTCAGCTAGGCAGTGAGAATCTTCTCCCAGTATAGAGACCTCACAGGCCTCTGGATTTATTTGCCAATTCCCTGGGTCTATAGTGTGTTGCTCCTTATTTAGATCTTTGGCTCTGTGCATGCACTGCCTCAGATGGGCCCTTCTCATGCAAGTAGGATCAGCATAGTAGAGGAAGGTGCTAAACCTTCCACGGCACATCAGTTCTTATCATAAACATGTACAGGGGTGGAACTACTACTGGTGCAGTGGCACCAGGGCCCAAGTGCTGGGCGGCCCATAGCATCTAGACTATACATAAGCGTGTGTAGAATGTGTACAATCCTAATGCAGGGTGCATGTATCTATCTAAAAGAAAGCAAGGGTAGAGTGTAACTGATTTACATAAAGTAATAGTTAATACAGATATTTGTGTGATACAGACACTCACAGGATAAAAAAACAATGAATGCATATCACTGCTTAGTTCGGTAATCAAATTTCCACTGATCCTCCTTCCAGCAACTACTGGACTTCTGATCCACCCTGCCGACCTGCAAAAATGTGTATAGACAGCGTTCAGCGGACAGGTGCAATGGTTTATAGAGGTCAAGAAGCCTCTACCCGTTCTACCCGTTTTTAGTCTTTCTCCGGAAAGACTTTCTTAAGAGAATACTATCTCTCCTCAAAATCATTATACAGAACAGTATGTATATTATAACTATTTCTTTCATGTAATTGGCAAGAGTCCATGAGCTAGTGACGTATGGGATATACAATCCTACCAGGAGGGGCAAAGTTTCCCAAACCTCAAAATGCCTATAAATACACCCCTCACCACACCCACAATTCAGTTTTACAAACTTTGCCTACTATGGAGGTGGTGAAGAAAGTTTGTGCTAAGATTTCTACGTTGATATGCGCTTCTCAGCATTGTTGAAGCCCGATTCCTATCAGAGTACAGCGAATGTCAGAGGGACGTGAAGGGAGTATCACTTATGAACACGATGATTTCCCTAACGGGGGTCTATTTCATAGGTTCTCTGTTATTGGTCGTAGAGATTCATCTCCTACCTCCCTTTTCAGATCGACAATATACTCACGTATTCCATTACCTCTCCTGATAACTGTTTCAGTACTGGTTTGGCTATCTGCTGTATGTGGATGGGTGTCTTTTGGTAAGTATGTTTTTCATTATTTAAGACACCTCAGCTATTGTTTGGCACTTTATGCATTTATATAAAGTTCTAAATATATGTATTGTACTTGTATTTGCCATGAGTCAGGTTCATGTATTTCCTTCTGCAGACTGTCAGTTTCATATTTGGGGAAAATAAACATTTTTTTAAGAAATTTATTTCTTACCTGGGGTATAGTCTTTTTTTCAATTGACTACTTCTTGCAAATTGCGGGCGGTATTGGGCCCGCGGGTGCGTCAAATGCTAGACTTTATTGCGTTATTTTTGGTGCGAGATTTTTTTTTTGGCACGAAGAATACGTCTATGACGCAACTTCGTCATTTCCGGCGTCATAGTTGATGCCGGAGCCTTACACATGGTTGCGTCATTAGTGACGCGAGTCATTTACGGTTATTATTGGCACCAAAAAAGTTTCAGTTACGTTGTGCGTCATACTTGGCGCCAAACTTTTTCATTATTTTAATACCCCATTGATGTTTGCCTCTTGCCTTTTTTATCTATCAGAGGGCTATGCTTTTTGCATTTTTTTTTCCCATTCCTGAAACTGCCATATAAGGAAATTGATAATTTTGCTTTATATGTTGTTTTTTCTTTTACATTTTTGCAAGATGTCTCAATCTGATCCTGCCTCAGAAGTTTCTGCTGGAACATTGCTGCCTGACATTGGGTCTACCAAAGCTAAGTGCATTTGTTGTAAGATTGTAGAAATTATTTCACCAAATGTCATTTGTAATAGTTGTCATGATAAACTTTTACATGCAGATAGTGTGTCCATCAGTAATAGTACATTGCCAGTTGCAGTTCCTTCAACTTCTAATGTAAATGATATACCTATGAATTTTAAAGAATTTGTTTCTGATTCTATCCAGAAAGCTTTGTCTGCATTTCCACCTTCTAATAAACATAAAAGGTCTTTTAAAACTTCTCATTCAGTTGATGAAATTTCAAATGACCAACAACATAATAATTTATCCTCCTCTGATGAGGATCTGTCTGATACAGAAGATCCTTCCTCAGACATGGACACTGACAAATCTAATTATTTATTTAAAATAGAGTATATGCATTCTTTACTTAAAGGGACAGTCTACACCAGAATTTTTATTGTTTTAAAAGATAGATTATCCCTTTATTACCCATTTCCCAGTTTTGCATAACCAACACAGTTATAATTAATATACTTTTAACCTTTGTGATTATCTTGTATCTAAGCCTCTGCAAACTGCCCCTTTTTTCAGTTCTTTTGACAGACTTGCAGTCTAGCCAATCAGTGCCTGCTCCCAGATAACTTCTCGTGCACGAGCACAGTGTTATCTATATGAAATACATGAACTAACACCCTCTAGTGGTGAAAAACTGTTAAAATGCTATCTGAAAGAGGTGGGCTTCAAGGTCTAAGAAATTAGCATATGAACCTCTGAGGTTAAGCTTTCAACTAAGAATACCAAGAGAACAAAGCAAAATTGGTGATAAAAGTAAATTGGAAAATTGTTTAAAATTACATGCTCTATCTGAATCATGAAAGTTTATTTTGGCCTAGACTGTCCCTTTAAAGAAGTGTTAATTACTTTGGATATTGAGGTAACCAGTCCTCTTGATGTTCAGTCTAATAAACGTTTAAATGCTGTTTTTAACCTCCTGTGGTTTCTCCAGGGGTTTTCCCCTTTTCCTGAGGCTATTTCTGATATGATTTCTAAGGAATGGAATAAGCCAGGTAATTCTTTTATTCCTTCTTCAAGGTTTAAAAAATTGTATCCTTTACCAGCAAAATCTATAGAGTTTTGGTAAAAAAATCCCCAAAGTTGATGGGGCTATTTCTACTCTTGCTAAACGTACTACTATTCCTATGGAAGATAGTACTTCCTTTAAGGATCCTTTAGATCCTCAGACCTGCAATTTCTTTGGCTGATGTTGCGGCTGCATCAACTTTCTGGTTGGAGAATTTAGCGCAACAAGAATTGGATTCTGACATATCTAGTATTATTCGCTTACTGCAATATGCTAATCATTTTATTTGTGATGCCATTTTTGATATTATCAAAATTGATGTTAGATCCATGTCTTTAGCTATATTAGCTAGAAGAGCTTTGTGGCTTAAATCTTGGAATGCTGATATGACATCTAAATCTAGATTACTATCTCTTTCTTTCCAAGGTAATAATTTATTTGGTTCTTAGTTGGATTCTATTATTTCAACTGTCACTGGGGGAAAGGGAGTTTTTCTACCTCAGGATAAAAAGCCTAAGGGTAAATCTAAGGCTTCTAACCGTTTTTGTTCCTTTCGTCAAAATAAGGAACAAAAACTCAATCCTTCCCCCAAGAAATCTGTTTCCAATTGGAAGCCTTCCTCAAATTTGAATAAATCCAAGCCATTTAAGAAACCAAAGTCAGCCCCTAAGTCCGCATGAAGGTGCGGCCCTCATTCCAGCTCAGCTGGTAGGGGGCAGATTAAGGTTTTTCAAGGATATTTGGATACATTTTGTCCAAAATCAATGGATTCAGAGCATTGTCTCTCAAGGGTATCGAATAGGATTCAGAGTAAGACCTCCTTTTGAGATTTTTTTTTCTCTCACGTATCCCAGCAAATCCAGTAAAAGCTCAGGCTTTCTTGAAGTGTGTTTCAGACCTGGAGTCTTCAGGGGTAATCATGCCAGTTCCTTTTCAGGAACAAGGTTTGGGGTTTCATTCAAATCTATTCATTGTCTATTCAAATCTATTAATTGTCTATTCAAATCTATTCAAAGTTTAGCGCTGCAGAATCTGTTGGCGCTCTACAAATAACCAATAATAATTGTCCCAAAGAAGGAAAATGTATTCAGACCAGTTATGTAAGAGTACCAACTTTCAAGATGGTGACTATAAGGACTATTCTGCCTTTTGGTCAGCAAGGACATTTATATGTCCACAATAGACTTGCAGGATGCATACCTTCATATTCCGATTCATCCAGAACACTATCAGTTCCTGAGATTCTCTTTTCTAGACAAGCATTACCAGTTTGTTGCTCTTCCATTTGGCCTAGCAACAGCTCCAAGAATCTTTTCAAAGGTTCTAGGGGCCCTACTCTCTGTAATTAGAGAACAGGGTATTGCGGTGTTTCTTTATTTGGACGATATCTTGGTACTAGCTCAGTCTTTACGTTCTGCAGAATCTCACACGAATCAACTAGTGTTGTTTCTTCGGAAACGTGGTTGGAGGATCAATTTACCAAAAAGTTTCTTGATTCCTCAGGGTCACCTTTTTAGGCTTCCAGATAGATTCAGTGTCCATGACTCTGTCTCTAACAGACAAGAGGAGACATTTAAAATTGGTTGCAGCCTGCCGGCACCTTCAGTTTCAGTCATTCCCTTCAGTGGCTATGTGCATGGAAGTTTTAGGTCTCATGACTGCAGCATCGGACGCGATCCCCTTTGCTCGTTTTCACATGAGACTTCTACAGCTTTGTATGCTGAACCAATAGTGCAGGGATTATACAAAGATATCCCAATGTACGACACTCTGACATGGTGGATAGATCACCATCGTTTAGTCCAAGGGGCTTCTTTTGTTGGACCAACCTGGACTGTGATCACAACAGATGCGAGTCTTTCAGGTTGGGGAGCTGTTTAGGGATCTCTGACAGCACAAGGGGTTTGGAAATCTCAAAATGCGAGATTACCAATAAATATTTTAGAACTCTGTGCAATTCTCAGAGCTCTTCAGTTTTGGCCTCTGTTGAAGAGAGAACCGTTCATTTGTTTTCAGACAGACAATATCACAACAGTGGCATATGTCAATCATCAGGGTGGGACTCACAGTCCCCAAGCTATGAAAGAAGTATACTTGTTTGGGCGGAATCCAGCTCTTGTCTAATCTCTGCGGTGCATATCCCAGGTGTAGACAATTGGTAGGCGGATTATCTCAGCCGTCAGACTTTACATCCAGGGGAGTGGTCTCTCCATCCAGATGTGTTTTCTCAGATTGTTCAGTTGTGGGGTCTTCCAGAGATAGATCTCATGGCTTCTCATCTAAACAAGAAACTTCCCAGATACCTGTCCAGGTCCAGGGATGTTCAGGCGGAGGCAGTGGATGTGCTGACACTTCCTTGGTGTTATCATCCTGTTTACATTTTCCCGCCTCTAGTTCTCCTTCCAAGAGTGATCTCCAAAATCATCATGGAACAATCGTTTGTGTTGCTGGTGGCTCCAGCATGGCCACACAGGTTTTGGTATGCGGATCTGGTTCGGATGCCCAGTTGCCAGCCTTGGCCACTTCCGTTAAGGCCGGACCTACTGTCTCAAGGTCTGTTTTTCCATCAGGATCTCAAATCATTAAATTTGAAGGTATGGAAATTGAACGCTTAGTAGTGTACTAAGTCATAGAGGTTTCTCTGACTCGGTGATTAATATTATGTTACAAGCTCGTAAATCTGTCTCTAGAAAGATTTATTATAGAGTTTGGAAGACTTACATTTCATGGTGTTCTTCTCTTAAATTCTCTTGTCATTCTTTTAGAATTCCTAGAATTTTACAGTTTCTTCAGGACGGCTTGGAATAGGGTTTGTCTGCAAGTTCCTTGAAAGGACAAATCTCTGCTCTTTCTGTTTTATTTCACAGAAAGATTGCTATACTTCCTGATATTCACTGTTTTGTACAGGCTTTAGTATTAAGCCTGTCATTAAATCAATTTCTCCTCCTTGGAGTCTTAATTTGGTTTTGAAGGCTTTACAGGCCAAACCTAAACCAACCCAAAGTTTGTGAAAAACTTAACTAATTTTTTT
The DNA here is from genome assembly GCF_027579735.1 of Bombina bombina. Lineage (NCBI taxonomy): Eukaryota > Metazoa > Chordata > Amphibia > Anura > Bombinatoridae > Bombina > Bombina bombina. Next base: position 1,263,441,278 of record NC_069499.1, on the reverse strand, counting down.
TTATTTGATCGCATTTAGCGGTGAAACGATTGCATGAAATATACAAAAATAGGTCTAGGTCAATACTTTGGGTTGTCTACAAAAATAAATATGGTTTTGATAGGTAAATAAAATAAAAAAAGAAGGCTCTATTTCTGTTTAAATGGATTGATAGCAAAAATGCTAAAAATTCTTAGGTCTTTGAGCATTTTTTTTCTATGATATTCCAGGTCCAGGTCTACTTCTTTTTTTAAACAGAGTAATAGCAAAAATACTAACATTCTCCAGTACTTTCTCTAAAATTCCCAGGGCTAATAGATAGATATGCATACAAAGAGAGAAGCGCTCTACCAGTAACGAACAACAGCTCAGTGGCTTGTTCTATGGTGATTTACCACCCGGAAGCAGCCTCTTTTAGACCAGTGTGCTTTTCACAGAAGAAAACTTTCCTGAAGTATATCAGTCTGATCCTGCCAATTAAGGTCAGTCCAGCCCCGAAATACCAGGCAATTCTCCTCTGAACAAGGAACATGACAACCCCAGACGATCGTTTCGGCCTCCTATGGGCCTCGTCAGTGAGGTGCAGCCACATTCCTCTAAGCACACTGGGCAAGGAGTCCACGTCTGGTTCCCCCCATCACCCATAGGGAGACTTCCCCAGGGTCATAATAATTTGCATACAAAGAGAGAAGCGCTCTACCAGGAACGAACAACAGCTCAGAGGCTGCTTCTAGGGTGGTAACTAGCCATAGAACAAGCTATTATGCTATTGTTCGTTCCCAGGTTGAGCGCTTCTCTCTTTTTAATTATGCAAATTATGACACTTAGGGAAGTCTCCCTAAGTGTGATGCGGGAATCCAGACGTGGACCCGTTGCTCAGTGTGCCTAGAGGGATATGGCTGCACCTCACTGACGAGGCCCACAATAGGCCGAAACGTACGTCTGGGGTTTTGCTGTTTCTCTTGTTCAGAAAGGGATTGCCTGGTATTTCGGGGCTGGACTGTACTGTGAAGTCAGGATCAGACTGATATGCTACAGGAAAGTTCTTTTCTGTGAAAGGCACATATTGAGCAAAAAGAGGCTGCTTCTAGGGTGGTAACTAGCCATAGAACAAGCTATTATGCTATTGTTCGTTCCCAGGTTGAGCGCTTCTCTCTTTTTAATTATGCTAATAGATAGATAGATAACACCTTTTCTACTAATTCCCAGAATTTTCATAACCAACACGGTTATAGTAATATACTTTATAACCTCTGTTTGCCTGTTGCTAAGCCCCTGCAGGCCACCACTTATCTCAGTGCTTTTTATTAGCTTTTTAAATCTTGCACAACTGCAAGGCAGGGTTAGTTCATGTGTGCCGTATAGATAACATTGTGTTCACTCCTGGGAGGAATGATAATGGTTATACAAGAACCAGCACTATTTGGCTCAAATGAAAGCCTGTAAAAAGCACTGAGATAAGGGGCAGCCAGCAGGGGCTTATATGCAGGTGATTATAGAGTTAATATAACTGTGTTGGTTATGCAAAACTGGCAAATGGTTAATAAAGGGATTATCTCTTTAAACAATAATAATTTTCAAGTAGACAGTCCCTTTTAAGAGGAGGTTTTAAAGGGACAGTCAAGTCCAAAAAAAACTTTCATGTTTTAAATAGGGCATGCAATTTTAAACAACTTCCCAATTTACTTTTATCACCAATTTTGCTTTGTTCTCTTGGTATTCTTAGTTGAAAGCTAAAACTAGGAGGTTCATATGCTAATTTCTTAGACCTTGAAGACTGCCTCTAATCTGAATACATTTTGACCACTAGAGGGCATTAGTTCACGTGTTTCATATAGAGAGCATTGAGCTCATGCACGTAAAGTGACCTAGGACTGAGCACTGATTGGCTAAACTGCATGTCTGTCAAAAGAACTGAAATAAGGGCGCAGTCAGCAGAAGCTTAGATACAAGATAATTACAGAGGTAAAACGTGTATTATTATAACTGTGTTGGTTATGCAAAACTGGGGAATGGATAATAAAGGGATTATCTTTCTTTTTAAACAACTAAATTTCTGGTGTTGACTGTCCCTTTAAGTGCTTTGGAGTGGATGATTCTCCCACACTTGACAAGGAATCTAAACTGCCTTTTACTTTCCTGGTGCCTGATTCTATGAGCTACTGGCTAAGGAATTGAACAAAACAGGTATACCCTTTGTTTCAGCCACCAAATTTAACACCATATTTCCTCTTCTGTCAGCAAAACTGGAAGTATAGGAAATGGTTCATAAAGTGGATGGAGCATTTTCTACTTTTATGGATAGCTTTCTATCCTTTCAGCTAGCAGGCTTTGTTTTGTCCAGCTGTCAGTGTGGTGCGGTTTGCTTATCTTCAGCTATCTCAGTTTTGTGCGACAACCTTTTGGAAGCTCATTGCTCATTGATCCAGGATCATGTGAAGCTCCTTGGGACTGATTTATTTGTGATGCAGCAGTGGAGATGGTATTTATTAATGTGAAGAACGCTGCTATAGCTGTTCTGGCCGTTTAGGCCTTATGGCCTACATATTGGTCTGCATACATGATCTCTAAAAGCAGACTGTTATCCCTTCACTTTCAGGGTTTAATCCCATTTAGCCCAGGACTAGATGCAATTATTGCCACAGTCACTGGAGGTAAGGCTAAATTTAGGCCTTCAGGACGTTTTCATTCCATTCTGCAGTCCAAACACCAAAGAGCTGCTTCTTTCTTTACCCATTGATCGGGTTCTCCCAAAAATTCTTGGGACACCAACTCTTCTTGGTCTAAAACTGTGTAGGCCAAGAAAATTACTCCCACCTCTAAGTCTGCATTAAGGTGTGGCCCCCATTTGAGACAAGCTTCTGGTAGGGGACAGATTAAATCAGGGGATCCAGAATAAGTTTTTTAAAACCAAACCTCAGCAAGGAAGATTCTTCTGTTTCGAGTTCATCAAGATCTCTAAAAGGCCAAAGCCTTTCTGGCTTGTGTTTCAGATGTCCAATCAATGGAAATGCTTACTCCAGTTCCCACGATAGAACAGAATTGAAGATTCTATTCCAAACTCTTTATAGTTTCAAAGAACTATTAAAGATATCTGGGATATAAAGACACTGAGCAAATTCTTAGCAAGAATTAATAAGTTCCAACTTTTAAGGTGGAGACAGTTCACACTATTCTTTATTGCAGGATGTTTAATTTATGTCTGCCATTGACTTAAAGTTTTTTATTTACAGATTCACATGTACCCTGTAAAATTCCTGAGATTTGTTTTCTTAAACAGAAATTGACAGTTTAGTAAATACCCTGGGGAGTGTGTCCACAAAGTTCTGGGGGCCTTGCTAAGTGTGGTACAGGCTTAAGGCATTTTAGTAGCACCCTATCTAGACTACATTCTTTGCAATCACCCTCTCTTCAGACAGTGGCTTACATAAATCTTCAAGGAGGAACCAGCAGTTAGCTGGCATTAAAGGAAGGCTGCTACATAACCAGGTGGTGGAATGCTATCATTGCCTGATTTGGCTGATTTTACTTTCTGGGAGTGAACAATTGGGAGGTGGCCTTTCTTAGTCACCAATGTCTTTCTTCACCCACGGAGTGGTCTCTGAACCAGAAGGTGCTCACAAATAGTGAGATATTGGGGTTTGCCAGAGCTAAATCTCACGTTTTTATCACCTGAATCACAAGCTGCCCCACTATTGTGACAGTTTATCTGATAAGGGAATTGATACCTTAATTCAAGGTGGAAAGTCTGTTCCAGGCAGATCTATCACAAGGTATGGAAACCTTTTTGGCTTGGTGTACAGATAAACAATAGTTGGAAATTATTTGAAATTTTTAATCGGGACATGATTGTATTAGAAACAATGTATTCCTTTTTTTCCTCCTCTACTTTGTCATATGTATGACTGAGGGATTCTGGGTAAGTTGGAGGGAATAATGCACTGGTATGCAGTTTTTTGTTTTTTTTTGCCTCTTAGTGGACTGGAGTATAATCCCATTTAGGATGATCTTTTGGATTATCACTATCATGAAACAAATCAGGTAAGTATACACCCCCCCCCACTATATATTTTGCTGAATATATTTATCCTGAAATTTTATTGTGAAAAGTGTGTGTGTTTTTTTTTTTTCTCTACCCTCATAGAAGCTGGAGTGCATCATGCAGGGCTTTCACCTTACAATATTCAGCACAACAATTGCTTGATCAGTGTGCTCATTCATGTCTGTTCCTAACTGTCCACAGTAAAGGAGATGAGATAAAAGCCTGGATTAAGAGTGGAGCACTATTTAGTGCTCCTGCTCGCACGTCAACTTTTTGCTAGATGGAGGCTTTTTGCATGCAGCGGGTTGTGCTCAAATATCCAATTAAAAGTAAAAAGTTAGCACACAAGCAAAAACCCCATGCGCGCAAAAAATGCGTTAACTTATTTCCCTATAGACTTCAATGGAGTGCACAAACTGCAAAAACCCGATCACGTTAATTGAACTTTCTAATTTACTCCTATTATCAATTTTTCTTCCTTCTCTTGCTATCTTTATTTAGGAAGCAGGAATGTAAAGCTTAGGAGCAGGCCCATTTAAGGTTCAGCACCCTGGATGGTGTTTGCTAATTGGTGGCTACATTTATTCACCAATAACCAAGTGCTATCCAAGGTGCTGAACCAAAAATGGGCTGGCATCTAAGCTTTACATTCCTGCTTTTTAAATAAAGATAGCAAGAGAACGAAGAAAAATTGCTAATAGGAGTAAATTAGAAAGTTGCTTAAAACTGCATGTTCTATCTCAATCATGAAAGGTTTAGTGTCCCTTTTAACCAAAATGAAATCTAGGTTTAGGAAGATAATTCTGAAGTCAGGATTAACGGGTGTTTGAAGATGTTGGCGCTGTATTTGTACAATGCGGAGCATGGGTAGATTCTGATACGTGATGCAATGACTTTTGTTGATCATTTTTCTCTATTCTTTATAGATTCAGAAGATAAGACAACCTTGAATAGAAATGGAATCACACATATTGTGTCTGTGCATAACAACGCCAAGCCCCTTATTCAGGTGAGTTATATAAAGAGCCTGAGGCTCCTGTGACAAATTTTTTAGTTTTCTGAGCACAACAAAAACGCTCACAAATGCTTAAAGGGACATAAAACCCATTTTTTTTCTTTAATTATTTAGATAGAACATAACATTTTAAACAACTTTCTAATTTACTTCTATTATCAAATTTTCTTAGTTTTCTTGTTATCCTTTGTGGAAAAGCAGAAATGTAAGCTCAAGAGTATGCACGTGTCTGCAGCAGTTTTGCAACAATGTTATACATTAGCAGGGGCACTAGATGGCAGCACCCACATTTTTGGGTTTAATGTTCCTTTACTAAAAGTTCATTACCCCCCCCCCCCACAAATGCTGACAGTTTACAAGTGAATTTAAATAGTGAAATAGTTAAAATAATTAAAGTCTGCTACAGAGCAGCAAAGCACTACTGTGATATAGTTTAACACATCTGGTGAGGCAATGATGAGAGGCGTGTGTGTGTGTCCACCAATCACTAGTTAGCTCTCAGTAGTGCATTGCTAGGTATGCTTTTCAACAAAAGATATTAAGAAAATTCACAATTTGATACTAGAAGTACATTGAAAAGTCTCTTAAAATTGCATGCGGTATCATGTAAATCTAATTTTGATATTCATGTATTTTTAAATTATATTTCTTTCTAATGGCATGGAGAGTCCACAAAACCATTCTAATTACTAGTGGGAATTCAACTCCTGGCCACCAAGAGGAGGCAAAGAACACACCAGCAAAGCTTTAAGTATTCCTCCCACTTCCAACCCCCCCCCCCCCCCCAGTAATTCTTTGTCTCTGTACATCATGGAGGTGTGCGAAGATGGTGTCTGGAGATAATAATCCTTTAATGGGTAGCTTCCCTGCAAGCAAGGATTGGCGCTATGCTGTGTCCATGTAATCCTCTTCAGTAAGAGTTATGGTAGCTATTAAAAGACAAAAATAAAATTCACTTGATTCGAGTGCACTTTCTGTTTTAACAGGCGCACTGCGCATAGTATAAATCACACACTTACAAACTGTGTGAATAAAATCAGCATGTAGTCACAGATCACTGTACAAGCGGGTCACAGGAACTCACCAGATTGGAGCTGACATAAATCCCAAACGCTAACCCAGTGCACAACCCTCAGGATGACATCCGGTTTGGGATACGGTTAACACCACTCGTAAATAATCTCTCACAATAGTTCAACAGAACAACCAGCATTTAAGCATAAATATGCCAGGTGTTAAACTATTATGAGAGATTATTTACGAGTGGTGTTCACCATATCCTAAACCGGATGTCATCCTGTGGGTTGTGCGCTGGGTTAGCGTTTGGGATTTATGTCAGCTCCAATCCGGTGATGAGTTCCTGTGACCCGCTTGTACAGTGATCTGTGACTACATACTGATTTTATTCACACAGTTTGTAAGTGTGTTTTATACTATGCGCAGTGCCCCTGTTAAAAAAACTTCACTTGATTTGAGTGCGCTTTCTGTTTTTTGTCTTTTTATGTGCTTCCATACAACGGAGGGGAAAGAGCCCAGTTTAAATAAAGCAGCACCGGAGGATTACATCCATCACAACTACCACATTAAATTACTTTCTTGGAAAGTTTTGTTTCTTTTGGCCATCTCTTCTGCTAGAAGAGTTTCTGAATTATCTGCTCTTTCTTGTGAGTCTCCTTTTCTGATTTTTCATCAGGATAAGGCGGTGTTGCGAACTTCTATTAAATTTTTACCTAAGGTTGTGAATTCTAACAACATTAGTAGAGAAATTGTGGTTCCTTCATTGTGTCCTAATCCTAAGAATTCTAAGGAGAGATCATTGCATTCTTTGGATGTAGTTAGAGCTTTGAAATATTATGTTGAAGCTACTAAGAATTTCCGAAAGACTTCTAGTCTATTTGTTATCTTTTCCGGTTCTAGGAAAGGTCAGAAGGCCTCTGCCATTTCTTTGGCGTCTTGGTTAAAGTCTTTGATTCATCATGCTTATGTCGAGTCGGGTAAAACTCCGCCTCAAAGGATTACAGCTCATTCTACTAGGTCAGTTTCTACTTCCTGGGCGTTTAGGAATGAAGCTTCGGTTGATCAGATTTGCAAAGCAGCAACTTGGTCTTCTTTGCATACTTTTACTAAATTCTACCATTTTGATGTGTTTTCTTCTTCTGAAGCAGTTTTTGGTAGAAAAGTTCTTCAGGCATCTGTTTCAGTTTGATTCTTCTGCTTATAATTTCAGTTTTTTTCATTATAAGATTTAAACTTTTTATTTTGGGTGTGGATTATTTTCAGCGGTATTGGCTGTCTTTATTTTATCCCTCCCTCTCTAGTGACTCTTGCGTGGAAGATCCACATCTTGGGTATTCATTATCCCATACGTCACTAGCTCATGGACTCTTGCTAATTACATGAAAGAAAACATAATTTATGTAAGAACTTACCTGATAAATTCATTTCTTTCATATTAGCAAGAGTCCATGAGGCCCACCCTTTTTATGGTGGTTATGATTTTTTTGTATAAAGCACAATTATTCCAATTCCTTATTTTTTATGCTTTCGCACTTTTGTCTTATCACCCCACTTCTTGGTTATTCGTTAAACTGATTTGTGGGTGTGGTGAGGGGTGTATTTATAGGCATTTTGAGGTTTGGGAAACTTTGCCCCTCCTGGTAGGAATGTATATCCCATACGTCACTAGCTCATGTACTCTTGCTAATATGAAAGAAATGAATTTATCAGGTAAGTTCTTACATAAATTATGTTTTTTTGCAAGTCATAGGGCAATAAGTGCAAGTAGCACTTTATTTCCTAATATTTGTTTTCAAAATTAGCACTAATTACATTGTAACACTGATATCTGTCAGGAATCCCTGAATAACCCTTCACGTGTGTGTATGTGTGTAAATAATTACCCAAAGTATTGATCTTGGCCCATTTTGGTAGATTTCATGCCACCATTTCACCGCCAAATGCGATGAAATAAAAAAAAATTGTTCAATTTTTCACTAACTTTAGGTTCTCACTGAAATTATTTACAAACAACTTGTGCAATTATGGCACAAATGTTTGTAAATGCTTCTCTGGGATCCCCTTTGTTCAGAAATAGCAGACATTTATGGCTTTGGCATTGCTTTTTGGTAATTAGAAGGCTGCTAAATGCCGCTGTGCACCACCCTTGTATTATGCACAGCAGTGAAGGGGTTAATTAGGTAGCTTGTAGGGTTAATTTTAGCTTTAGTGTAGAGTTCAGCCTCCCACCTGACACATCCTACCCCCCAAGGGTCACCCCCATCTTTAGTACTGGCAGAAAGTCTGCCAGTATAAAAATAAGTTGTGTGTTGTTTTTTTTTTAATTTTAATTTATAATATATTTTCTGCAGTGTAGGATCCCCTCCCTTACCACCCAACCTCCCTGAGCCCCCCCAAACAGCTCTTTAACCTACCCCCTTCTACTTATTAGCCATCATGTTAGGTAGTGGCAGCTGTCTGCCAGTACCAGTTTGCAGGAAAATAGGCTTTTTAAAAAAAAAAAAAAAAAAAAAAATCTGTAGTGTAGCTGCCCCCCCTCATTCCCTTACCCCCTCCCTCTCCCAGATCCCTTTACCTGAACACTATCAACCTCCCCCTCAATAACTTTCTGAACTTCTGTAGCGGTGCGGTCCCACCCTCTCAAACCCCCTTGTACACCTCCCTCCAGCGATGGGCCGCCCACACTCCTATCCCTCCCACGCATTGGTTGCTTAACAAAGGGTATTGCACAATGCCTCAATACCCTGAAAGTGATCACTATTGCTTCCAGTGCTTGAAACCCCAGAGGACGTGCCAGTCACATTCTTGGTGGTTAACAACCGATTTTTGTAGGATGTGCCTGGCATGTCCTCGTTCGTTAAGGGGTTAATGTCCCTTTAACAAGCAGCCTTCACAATACTTACCTATTACACACAATCCAGACTTTCTTCTGGGCTTTCGTTCTAAGATTTTCTTTGTGCTTCTTCAGAAGTGCTTGGACAGCTCATCTGGAAACCCCTGTGTGCCTTGAAATAAACTATTTACATTTCTATTTTTGAAAATGTTCTTACTTTACAGCCTTTTTTCCCCCCACCCCGTCCTAAAACTTTTGCTCAGTAGTGTGTGTGCAGTGTTTTTTTAACTTATAGTATAAAAGAAGCTACTGAAATAAACTTAGATACTAAAATATCTTAAAAGGTCATTGTTGTGTAAACAAAGTTTTCTATTTTATTAGAATTTTATTTTTAAACAAAATGTTTCTTTTGCTATGTGTTGCTGCAAAGGATTTACATAGAGATGCGGCATATCATTACATGTGCAAATCCACTATTCTTATTGGAAATACATAGTGCTCATCAATGTTCTCTAAGTATAGCTCACGTGCACGATCTGCCCAGGTGGCAGTGGTGGAGATGTCACTGTACATTGCACTTTGAGTTTGCTTACATGACAGAAATCGACCTTTAACGTTTTTGCATTTTTTAAAAAAAATTTTTTAAACCGTGTAAAAATGTAGATAATTATAGCCCTCAGGAATAATATAGAGCAATGCAGACACTGCCGAAACATACAGCTGTTGCTCTGCATTGTGCACGTTAAAGTGAAGTAAATGATCTGACTTCTCAAGAAGAAAACAATATCAGTGATCAGTGAATGTCCCAGGGTGCAAGAAATTATTATACAAGTTTTTCAAGAAGCTGCAGAACTTTACTAACCAGCACCTTTAAAAGGTTAAAATAAGAGAACAGCTTAGAAAAGTCACAGGAACTAAAACTATAACCCAGTGAGTAGTAACCCGGTTATTGCAGTTGTACCTGCCAAATTAATTTGAATTTAATTTTACCAAAGCAAAAAACATTTGGAAAGACAGATTCCAAGGATGCATCTTACTCTGGGCACTAGAGGGCAGCATAAGTCTACATAATAGTTTGGTTGTTCAGAGACTTCCTAGAGACATCAGGGTTTATGTTACACATGTAAAAAATGTTTTCCATTTGAGCTAGACCTACTGTTCATACATGAGTGGAAATTTCCACAAATCATAGACTAGTATAACATTTCAGTGGACATATTAGAAATCTGGCTTTTTCCTATATTTAATATTGAGTGGACTTTTACTGATTAGTGAGACCTCTGCATCCCTGTAAAATATATTGGGCCAGATTACAAGTGAAGCGATATTTACCGCTCCCTCTTGAGCACCCACACTGCTAGAAGTAAGCGTTTTGCACTCGTCCGGTAGCGTTCATATGACAAGTTGAGCGTTAAAAGTCGAACTTAGAATATCGCGCACGTGCGATAACATATTCCCCCATAGAAGTCAATGGAGCATAAAAAAGTGGTAAAAAACCTAACACCATACTTGTGTGCAAACCTGATCGTATTTGCACTAACCTGACATGAGAGACACCTTTTTTCTCTAACACCTGAGACCTCATATTTCTGAGCCCTTATAACTTTTTTGTGTGAGATATATATATATATATATATATATATATATCTATTATTATTATCGGTTATTTGTAGAGCGCCAACAGATTCCGCAGCGCTGATATTATATATATATATATATATATATTAGATAGTGTTATGAGTGTAACTGTACTTTGTAATGTATTTTTAATGTGTTTGTGACACTTTTTTTTGTTTTGTGAAACTGTTAACCGGAGCCTTGAGAATGTGGTAATCATTCTAGCGTAAATGACTATTGTGCTCACTCGTTCGCATTTACTTTCAAAGTTTAATATGAGTGGTAAACCTGACACTTGCAAACAACTGTGATAAACCCATTTTTCCCATTTATTTAAACGTCTCATGGTCTGTGTCAGCGATTTCGTGCTTGACGTCACCAGCGCTTGGCTGATCACGTGCTTGGGCTTGTGGCTGTGCCAGAGAGTGCACTATCAATCTAACATGGAATTCACTGATTGACACAGGGTAAAAGGAAGGGGTTTATTGAGGCAATATAAATAATATAAGGAAATGAAAGGAAAGGGAAAATTCAACTTGCAAGAATCAGAGCATGTCATTTTAGGACACCTTTGAAATCCCTTCTATTTTGAAATGTTCTTTGTTCTTTTGGTATCCATTGTTGAAAATTAATATGCACATATCCTACACTAGTGCAAGCTAGCTGGTGATTGGTGCCTGCATACATTTTGTCTCTTGTGATTAGTTAACTAGATGTGCGATGCATGTTCCTTTATCAAAGGATAACAAGAGAATGAAGCATATTTGATAATAGAAGTAAATTTGAAAGTTATTTATAATTGTATGTTCTATCTGAATCATGGATTCAATATTTGGGGTTTTCTGGTACTTCCGGTGGGAGGAGCGCCTAGGAGTAGTGTGCACTCTAGCTCTCTTGTGTGTAGAGCCGCTTACCTACTGAAACCCCGCTACAGAGCCATATTGCAGGGGGAAAGAGAACCCTGCCCGGGGAAACCAAGCGGTGTAGCGCGGAAGTCACCCGACCCTTCACAGGCTGGTTGGGCCTAGCTGCAAACACAGACACACGATAGGAGGATAGTGATCAAATTGGGGGCCGAAGAAAAGCTCCGTAATTTCTGCTTGAATCTGCTTTCTCCCTTGTGAGGGATCCTGAATCGGGTGAGAGGTGTCCTGCCTGGAACAGAGTGTAGGAAAGTAGTAGGTGGAATGGCCTGGAGACACACGATGTGCTGGTGATGATGCCGGGAAAATGCAAGTATAACAATTTAAAGTATAATATGCTGGTTGTTAAACCCTGTGTGATGTTTAATACAAGTGTTTGCTGGGAAAACCCTTAAACTATCCTGGGCTATGGAGCTATTTTAGCAACAGACTATGTATATATTTTGCTGGTAATTCCAAACCACAAGTACTCATGGATTAAGAGTATCAGAGGGAGTATTCTGATCAGAGCTATGAGATGGAGTGTAATTGCTACAATTTTTTTTTGTACTATAAACAAGCTTGCTTAAAGAGAATGTTTAATGGACTCATTATAAAGAAAAAATCTGGGTATTCCCAGACATAAAGATCTGACATTATAATAAAGGAGGAAACACTCTAATACAAATCTTTCTAATTGAGAAGTTGCAGCACAGCTTTTTTCGCTGTATTTGATGAAGCAGATTGAGTAAACTGCCTCTTCAATAAATCACAAGTATTATACTTGCCTAGGACTTGTGACTCTTGTTGGACTCTATTGTTGTCTTTTTGGGCTTTTTATGAGCTACAATGTTTAAGCCTGAGTGCATTATAATTCTGTGTCTTCTAGCTTAAAGCAGAATAGTAGTTCGGACTCGGAGTCCCTGACAAAATGCCTAGGGTTTGAGGTGTATGGTGTTCAAGTTACATGGAGGTCTAGACCTAAAACACAGGCAGGTGGTTATACTGCTGTGCCCACTACTAGGCAGGATATAAATTGATAACCAGAGATAGAGGGTATCAGAAAACAGTTAACTGTTAAAAGCAAGGATACAGAGAGCATCTTTTTATATTGTGTTTTTTTTTTTTTTTGTTTGCTTTCTTCCAGGTTATTATTTTTAATCACCAGAGTGATATAGGTGATAAGTCGCTGTTTCTTGTGATGTTATAGGCAACAGAATTTGGTTGATGATACTTGCTTTATATTAACTGGACATTGAAGTAGATTTTTTTTTTTCTTCTTTCTCCAACATTGGTGTGTCCGGTCCACGGCGTCATCCTTACTTGTGGGAATATCTCTTCCCCCAACAGGAAATGGCAAAGAGTCCCAGCAAAGCTGGCCATATAGTCCCTCCTAGGCTCCGCCCACCCCAGTCAGTCTCTTTGCCGTTGCACAGGCAACATCTCCACGGAGATGGTTAAGAGTATGTGGTGTTTAGTTGTAGTTTTTTTTATTCTACTATCAAGAGTTTGTTATTTTAAAATAGTGCTGGTATGTACTATTTACTCTGAAACAGAAAAGGATGAAGATTTCTGTTTGTGAGAGGAAGATGATTTTAGCAGACAGTAACTAAAATCGATTGCTGTTTCCACATAGGACTGTTGAGATGAAGTAACTTCAGTTGGGGGAAACAGTTAGCAGACTTTTCTGCTTAAGGTATGACTAGACATATTTCTAACAAGACTGTGTAATGCTGGAAGGCTGTCATTTCCCCTCATGGGGACCGGTAAGCCATTTTCTTAGTCTCAAACAGAATAAAGGGCTTAATATGGGCTATAAAACTGGTAGATACTTTTATGGGCTAAATCGATTGCTTTATTTGAACATTTTATACATGTTTATACTGATAATTCACACTTATAAACTTGGGGAACGTTTTTTAACGTCAGGCACTATGTTAGACACCTTTTCCAGTCAGGAAGGGCCTTCCCAGTTGTAGGCTGAGCCTCATTTTCGCGCCATTACTGCACAGTTGTTTTTGAGAGCAAGACATGCAGATGCATGTGTGAGGACCTGAAAGTAGTTGGAAAAGTTCCTAAAAGGTGTCATTTGGTATCGTATTCCCATCTGGGCTTGGTAAAGTCACAGCAAAGGCTGTAGCTGGGACTGTATAGGGGTTAAATCTGTAACCGACTCCGGTTTCGTTATTTTAGGGGTTAAAGCTCTGAAAATTGGTGTACAATACTTTTAATGCTTTAAGACAATGTGGTGAAATTTTGGTAAATTTTGAACAATTCCTTCATATATTTTCACATATTCAGTAATAAAGTGTGCTCTGTTTTAAAACAAAACCGTTACTGTCTCTTTAAATTTTAAACGGTTTTTGTGCCTTATTGACAAGTTTAAGCCTGTTTAACATGTCTGTGCCTTCAGATAAGCTATGTTCTATATGTATGAAAGCCAATGTGTCTCCCCCTTCAAAATTGTGTGATAATTGTGCCATAGCGTCCAAACAAAGTAAGGACAGTACTGCCACAGATAATGAAATTGCCCAAGATGATTCCTCAGATGAAGGGAGTAGACATGGTTCTACATCATCTCCTTCTGTGTCTACGCCAGTTTTGCCCACGCAGGAGGCCCCTAGTACTTCTAGCGCGCCAATGCTTATTACCATGCAACAATTGACGGCTGTAATGGATAACTCCATAGAGAATATATTTTATCCAAAATGCCTGCATATCAGAGAAAGCGCGATTGCTCTGTTTTAAACACTGAAGAGCAGGAGGGCGCTGATGATAATTGTTCTGTCATACCCTCACACCAATCTGAAGGGGCCATGAGGGAGGTTTTGTCAGATGGGGAAATTTCAGATTCAGGAAAAATTTCTCAACAGGCTGAACCTGATGTTGTGACATTTAAATTTAAATTAGAACATCTCTGCGCACTGCTTAAGGGAGGTACTATCTACTCTGGATGATTGTGACAACCTGGTCATTCCAGAAAAATTATGCAAGATGGACAAGTTCCTAGAGGTTCCGGTGCACCCCGACGCTTTTCCTATACCCAAGCGGGTGGAGGACATAGTGAATAAGGAGTGGGAGAAGCCCGGCATACCTTTTCTTCCCCCTCCTATATTTAAGAAATTATTTCCTATGGTCGACTCCAGAAAGGACTTATGGCAGACAGTCCCTAAGGTCGAGGGGGCAGTTTCTACTCTAAACAAGCGCACTACTATTCCTATCGAGGATAGTTGTGCTTTCACAGGTTACCTTCTACAACCCATTTCGTGCATTGTTCCTGTCACTACAGCAGCGTGGTTCTGGTTCGAGGAACTAGAAAAGTCGCTCAGTAGAGAGACTCTATATGAGGAGGTTATGGACAGAGTTCATGCACTTAAGTTGGCTAACTCTTTTATTTTAGATGCCGCTTTGCAATTAGCTAGATTAGCGGCGAAAAATTCAGGGTTTGCAATTGTGGCGCGCAGAGCGCTTTGGCTAAAGTCTTGGTCAGCGGATGTATCATCCAAGACAAAATTGCTTAACATCCCCTTCAAGGGTAAAACTCTCTTTGGACCAGAATTGAAAGAGATTATCTCAGACATCACTGGGGGAAAGGGCCACGCCCTCCCACAAGATAGGCCTTTCAAGGCCAAGAATAAGTCTAATTTTCGTTCCTTTCGTAATTTCAGGAACGGACCGGCCTCTAATTCTGCATCCTCTAAGCAAGAGGGTAATGCCTCACAGTCCAAAACAGCCTGGAAACCGATGCAAGGCTGGAACAAGGGTAAGCAGACCAAGAAGCCTGCTACCGCTAACAAAACAGCATGAAGGAGTAGCCCCTGATCCGGGACCGGATCTAGTGGGGGGCAGACTCTCTCTTTGTTCAGGCTTGGGCAAGAGATGTTCAGGATCCCTGGGCGCTAGAAATAGTTTCTCAGGGTTATCTTCTGGAATTCAAGGAACTACCCCCAAGGGGAAGGTTCCACATGTCTCTCTTATCCTCAAACCAAATAAAGAGACAGGCGTTCATACATTGTGTAGAAGACCTGTTAAAGATGGGAGTGATACACCCAGTTCCAATGACGGAACAAGGAATGGGATTTTACTCAAATCTGTTCGTGGTTCCCAAAAAAAGAGGGAACCTTCAGACCAATTCTGGATTTAAAGATCCTAAACAAATTTCTCAGGGTACCATCGTTAAAAATGGAAACCATTCGAACGATTCTACCCACTATCCAGGAAGGTCAATTTATGACTACCGTGGATCTAAAGGATGCGTACCTACATATTCCTATCCACAAAGAACATCATCAGTTCCTAAGGTTCGCCTTTCTGGACAAACATTACCAGTTTGTGGCCCTCCCATTCGGATTAGCCACTGCTCCAAGGATTTTCACAAAGGTACTCGGGTCCCTTCTAGCGGTTCTAAGACCGAGGGGCATTGCAGTAGTACCATACTTGGACGACATTCTAATACAAGCGTCGTCCCTTTCAAAATCAAAGGCTCATACAGACATCGTTCTGGCCTTTCTCAGATCTCACTGATGGAAGGTGAACATAGAAAAAAGAGTTCTCTGTCTCCGTCAACAAGAGTTCCCTTCTTGGGAACAATAATAGATTCCTTCGAAATGAGGATCTTTCTGACAGATGTCAGAAAGTCAAAACTTCTAAGCGCTTGTCAAGTTCTTAATTCTGTTCCACGTCCTTCCATAGCTCAGTGCATGGAAGTAGTAGGGTTGATGGTTGCAACAATGGACATAGTTCCTTTTGCGCGAATTCATCTAAGACCATTACAACTGTGCATGCTGAAACAGTGGAATGGGGACTATACAAACTTGTCTCCAGTGATTCAAGTAGATCAGAAGACCAGAGATTCACTCCGTTGGTGGATATCCCTGGACCACCTATCCCAGGGAATGAGCTTCCGCAGACCAGAGTGGGTCATTGTCACGACCGACGCCAGTCTAGTGGGCTGGGGTGCGGTCTGGGAATCCCTGAAAGCTCAGGGACTATGGTCTCGGGAAGAGTCTCTTCTCCCGATAAACTAAACATTCTGGAACTAAGAGCGATATTCAATGCTCTCAGGGCTTGGCCTCAGCTTGCAAAGGCCAGATTCATAAGATTCCAATCAGACAACATGACGACTGTTGCGTATATCAATCATCAGGGGGGAACAAGGAGTTCCCTGGCGATGAAAGAAGTAACCAAAATAATACAATGGGCGGAGAATCACTCCTGCCATCTATCTGCGATCCACATCCCAGGTGTGGAAAACTGGGAAGCGGATTATCTGAGTCGTCAGACATTCCATCCGGGGGAGTGGGAACTCCACCCGGAGATTTTTGCCCAATTTACTCAATTATGGGGTATTCCAGACATGGATCTGATGGCGTCTCGTCAGAACTTCAAGGTTCCTTGCTACGGGTCCAGATCCAGGGATCCCAAGACGACTCTAGTGGATGCACTAGTAGCGCCTTGGACCTTCAACCTTGCTTATGTGTTTCCACCGTTTCTTCTCATTCCCAGGCTGGTAGCCAGGATCAAACAGGAGAGGGCCTCAGTGATCTTGATAGCCCCTGCGTGGCCACGCAGGACTTGGTATGCAGACCTGGTGAATATGTCATCGGTTCCACCATGGAAGATACCTTTGAGACAGGACCTTCTTGTTCAGGGTCCATTCGAACATCCAAATCTGGTCTCCCTCCAGCTGACGGCTTGGAGATTGAACGCTTGATTCTATCAAAGCGTGGGTTTTCAGATTCTGTGATTGATACTCTGGTTCAGGCCAGAAAACCGGTAACTAGAAAGATTTACCATAAAATATGGAACAGATATATCTGCTGGTGTCAATCCAAGGGATTCCCTTGGAATAAGATAAAAATTCCTAAGATTCTTTCCTTTCTGCAAGAAGGTTTGGATAAAGGATTATCTGCGAGTTCTCTAAAGGGACAGATTTCTGCTTTATCTGTCTTACTACACAAACTACTGGCAGCAAGCATTTGTTCAGGCTCTGGTTAGGATCAAGCCTGTTTACAGACCTTTGACTCCTCCCTGGAGTTTAAATTTAGTTCTTTCAGTTCTTCAAGGGGTTCCGTTTGAACCTCTACATTCCATAGATATTAAGTTGTTATCTTGGAAAGTTTTGTTTTTGGTTGCTATTTCTTCTGCTAGAAGAGTTTCAGAGTTATCTGCTCTGCAGTGTTCTCTGCCCTATCTGGTGTTCCATGCAGATAAGGTGGTTTTGCGTACTAAGCCTGGTTTTCTTCCAAAGGTTGTTTCTAACAAAAATATTAACCAGGAGATAGTTGTACCTTCTTTGTGTCCGAATCTAGTTTCAAAGAAGGAACGTTTGTTACACAAACATGCTCTAAAATTCTATTTAGAAGCTACAAAAGATTTCAGACAAACATCTTCTCTGTTTGTCGTCTATTCTGGTAAAATGATAGGTCAAAAAGCGACTTCTACATCTCTTTCCTTTTGGCTTAAAAGCATCATCCGATTGGCTTATGAGACTGCCGGACGGCAGTCTCCTGAAAGAATCACAGCTCACTCCACTAGGGCTGTGGCTTCCACATGGGCCTTCAAGAACGAGGCTTCTGTTGATCAGATATGTAAGGCAGCGACTTGGTCTTCACTGCACATCTTTGCCAAATTTTACAAATTTGATACTTTTGCTTCTTCGGAGGCTATTTTTGGGAGAAAGGTTTTGCAAGCCGTGGTGCCTTCCGTTTAGGTGACCTGATTTGCTCCCTCCCTTCATCCGTATCCTAAAGCTTTGGTATTGGTTCCCACAAGTAAGGATGACGCCATGGACCGGACACACCAATGTTGGAGAAAACAGAATTTATGCTTACCTGATAAATTACTTTCTCCAACGGTGTGTCCGGTCCACGGCCCGCCCTGGTTTTTTAATCAGGTCTGATGAATTATTTTCTCTAACTACAGTCACCACGGTACCATATGGTTTCTCCTATATTTTTCCTCCTGTCCGTCGGTCGAATGACTGGGGTGGGCGGAGCCTAGGAGGGACTATATGGCCAGCTTTGCTGGGACTCTTCTCCATTTCCTGTTGGGGAAGAGATATTCCCACAAGTAAGGATGACGCCGTGGACCGGACACACCGTTGGAGAAAGTAATTTATCAGGCAAGCATAAATTCTGTTTTCTCTTGTTAAGTGTAGTCAGTCCACGGGTCATCCATTACTTATGGAATATATCTCTTCCTAACAGGAAGCTGCAAGAGGATCACCCAAGCAGAGCTGCTATATAGCTCCTCCCCTCACATGTCATATTCAGTCATTCTCTTGCAGCCTAACTAAAGATAGGTCGCTGTGAGAGGTCTGTGGTGTTTTTTAACTTAGTTTATTTCTACAATCAAAAGTTTGTTATTTTAAATGGCACCGGAGTGTGCTGTTTGTTCTCAGGCAGTATTAGAAGAAGAATCTGCCTGCGTTTTCTATGATCTTAGCAGACGTAACTAAGATTCACTGGCTGTTCTCATCTGAGGAGTGAGGTAACTTCAGAAAAGGGGAATAGCATTCAGGGCCCCCCTGCAAATGAGGTATGTGCAGTAATTTATTTTTCTGAGGAATGGAATTGACTGAGAAAATACTGCTGATACCAATGTAAAGTAAGTTCAGCCTTAAATGCAGTGATAGCGACTGGTATTAGGCTGATGAGTGTGTGTACACTGAATGTATTTTTCTAAGGAATGGAATTGACTCTGAAAATACTGTTAATACTGAAATAATGTATGAGCCTTAACTGCAGTAAAAGCGACTGGTAGCAGGCTTATTAATAACACTTCATAACTTTTCAAATGTATGTTTAAAAACGTTTACTGGCATGTTAATCGTTTTTTGTGAGGTACTTGGTGATAAAACTTATTGGGGCATGATTTTTACCACATGGCCATCTTTGTTTTCTGCATAGAAACAGTTATCTGAGCTTCCCCACTGTTGTAATATGAGTGGGAGGGGCCTATTTTAGCGCTTTTTTGCGCAGTAAAAATTCAGTCACAATCTGTCTACTTCATCCTCCATGATCCAGGTCGTCTCTAGAGAGCTCAGGGGTCTTCAAAATTCATTTTGAGGGAGGTAATCAGTCACAGCAGACCTGTGACAGTGTGTTTTGACTGTGATAAAAACGTTAATTATTAAATTGTTATCCGTTTTTGGGTATTAAGGGGTTAATCATCCATTTGCTGGTGGGTGCAATCCTTTGCTAACTTAATACATTTACTGTGAAAAATTGGTTGCTATAACTATTTTGGTTCATTGTTATTTCAACTGTGACAGCTTTTTGTGCTTCTTAAAGGCACAGTAGCGTTTTTTATATTGCTTGTAAATTTATTTAGAAAAGTATTTCCAAGCTTGCTAGTCTCATTACTAGTCTGTTTAAACATGTCTGACACAGATGAATCTCTTTGTTCACTATGTTTAAAGGCCAATGTGGAGCCCAATAGAAATTTGTGTACTAATTGCATTGATGTTACTTTAAATAAAAGTCAATCTTTACATGTAAAGAAATTATCACCAGACAACGAGGGGGAAGTTATGCCGACTAACTCTCCTCACGTGTCAGTACCTTCGCCTCCCGCTCAGGAGGTGCGTGATTTTGTGGCGCCAAGTACATCAGGGAGGCCCTTACAAATCACTTTGCAAGACATGGCTACTGTTATGACAGAAGTATTATCTAAATTGCCAGAATTAAGAGGCAAGCGCGATAGCTCTGGGTTAAGGACAGAGCGCGCGGATGAGGTGAGAGCCATGTCAGATACTGCGTCACAGTTTGCAGAACATGAAGACGGAGAGCTTCATTCTGTGGGTGACGGATCTGATCCAGGGAGACTGGATTCAGAGATTTCTAATTTTAAATTTAAGCTTGAGAACCTCCGCATATTGCTAGGGCTCTGAATGATTGTAACACGGTTGCAATTCCAGAAAAATTATGTAGGTTGGATAGATACTATGCGGTACCGGTGTGTACTGACGTGTTTCCTATACCTAAAAGGCTTACAGAGATTATTATCAAGGAGTGGGATAGACCTGGTGTGCCTTTTTCCCCTCCTCCCATATTTTGGAAAATGTTTCCTATAGACGCCACCACACGAGACTTATGGCAGACGGTCCCTAAGGTGGAGGGAGCAGTTTCTACTTTAGCTAAGCGTACCACTATCCCGGTGGAGGATAGTTGTGCCTTTTCAGATCCAATGGATAAGAAATTAGAGGGTTACCTTAAGAAAATGTTTGTTCAACAAGGTTTTATCTTACAGCCCCTTGCATGCATTGCGCCTGTCACTGCTTCGGCGGCATTCTGGTTTGAGTCTCTGGAAGAGGCCATTCGCACAGCTCCATTGGATGAAATTATGAACAAGCTTAAAGCACTTAAGCTAGCTAACGCATTTGTTTCTGATGCCGTCGTACATTTAACTAAACTTACGGCTAAGAACTCCGGATTCGCCATCCAAGCGCGCAGAGCGCTATGGCTTAAATCCTGGTCAGCTGACGTGACTTCTAAATCTAAATTGCTTAATATTCCTTTCAAAGGGCAGACCTTATTCGGGCCCGGCTTGAAAGAAATTATAGCTGACATTACGGGAGGTAAGGGCCATGCTCTACCTCAGGACAGGGCCAAATCAAAGGCCAAGCAGTCTAATTTTCGTGCCTTTTGTAACTTCAAGGCAGGAGCAGCATCAACTTCCTCCTCTCCAAAACAGGAAGGAGCTGTTGCTCGTTACAGGCAGGGCTGGAAAGTTAACCAGTCCTGGAACAAGGGCAAGCAGGCCAAGAAACCTGCTGCTGCCCCTAAGACGGCATGAGGAGAGGGCCCCCTATCCGGAAACGGATCTAGTGGGGGGCAGACTTTCTCTCTTCGCCCAGGCTTGGGCAAGAGATGTCCAGGATCCCTGGGTGTTGGAGATCATATCTCAGGGATATCTCCTGGACTTCAAACTTCTCCTCCACGAGGGAGATTTCATCTTTCAAGGTTATCAGCAAACCAAATAAAGAAAGAGGCATTTCTACGCTGTGTACAAGACCTCTTACTAATGGGGGTGATCCACCCAGTTCCGCGGACGGAACACGGGCAAGGATTCTATTCAAATCTATTTGTGGTTCCCAAGAAAGAGGGAACCTTCAGACCAATCTTGGACTTAAAAATCCTAAACAAATTTCTAAGAGTTCCATCATTCAAAATGGAAACTATTTGAACCATCCTTCCCATGATCCAAGAGGGTCAGTACATGACCACAGTGGACTTAAAGGATGCCTTCCTTCACATACCAATTCACATGGATCATTATCAGTACCTAAGATTTGCTTTCCTAGACAGGCATTACCAGTTTGTAGCTCTTCCCTTCGGATTAGCTACGGCTCCAAGAATCTTTACAAAAGTTCTGGGCTCACTTCTGGCGGTACTAAGACCGCGAGGCATAGCGGTGACTCCGTACCTAGACGACATTCTGATACAAGCGTCAAGTTTTCAAACTGCCAAGTCTCATACAGAGATAGTTCTGGCATTTCTGAGGTCGCATGGGTGGAAGGTGAACGTGGAAAAGAGTTCTCTATTACCACTTACAAGGGTTCTCTTTCTAGGGACTCTTATAGATTCTGTAGAGATGAAAATTTACCTGACAGAGGCCAGGTTATCAAAACTTCTAAATGCTTGCCGTGTCCTTCATTCCATTCCACACCCGTCAGTAGCTCAGTGCATGGAAGTAATCGGCTTAATGGTAGCGGCAATGGACATAGTACCATTTGCGCGCCTGCATCTCAGACCGCTGCAATTGTGCATGCTAAGTCAGTGGAACGGGGATTACTCAGATTTGTCCCCCCTACTAAATCTGGATCAAGAGACCAGAGATTCTCTTCTATGGTGGCTTTCTCGGCCACATCTGTCCAAGGGGATGACCTTTCGCAGGCCAGATTGGACGATTGTAACAACAGACGCCAGCCTTCTAGGCTGGGGCGCAGTCTGGAACTCCCTGAAGGCTCAGGGATTATGGACTCAGGAGGAGAAACTCCTCCCAATAAATATTCTGGAATTAAGAGCAATATTCAATGCTCTCCTAGCTTGGCCTCAGTTAGCAACTCTGAGGTTCATCAGATTTCAGTCGGACAACATCACGACTGTGGCTTACATCAACTATCAAGGGGGAACCAGAAGTTTCCTAGCGATGTTGGAAGTCTCAAAGATAATTCGCTGGGCAGAGTCTCACTCTTGCCACCTGTCAGCGATCTACATCCCAGGCGTGGAGAACTGGGAGGCGGATTTTCTAAGTCGCCAGACTTTTCATCCGGGGGAGTGGGAACTTCATCCGGAGGTCTTTGCTCAACTGATTCATCGTTGGGGCAAACCAGATCTGGATCTCATGGCGTCTCGCCAGAACGCTAAGCTTCCTTGTTACGGATCCAGGTCCAGGGACCTGGATCTGACAGCCCCTTGGGTCTTCAACATGGCTTATGTGTTTCCACCATTCCCGATGCTTCCTCGTTTGATTGCCAAGATCAAACAGGAGAGAGCTTCGGTGGTTCTGATAGCGCCTGCGTGGCCACGCAGGACCTGGTATGCAGACCTAGTGGACATGTCGTCCTGTCCACCGTGGTCTCTGCCTCTGAGACAGGACCTTCTAATTCAGGGTCCTTTCAACCATCCAAATCTAATTTCTCTGAGGCTGACTGCATGGAGATTGAACGCTTGATTCTATCAAAGCGTGGCTTCTCGGAGTCAGTTATTGATACCTTAATACAGGCTAGGAAGCCTGTTACCAGAAAAATTTACCATAAGATATGGCGTAAATATTTATATTGGTGCGAATCCAAGAGTTACTCATGGAGTAAGGTTAGGATTCCTAGGATATTGTCCTTTCTACAGGAGGGTTTAGAAAAGGGCTTATCTGCTAGTTCGTTAAAGGAACAGATTTCTGCTCTGTCTATTCTTCTACACAAACGTCTGGCTGAAGTTCCAGACGTTCAGGCTTTTTGTCAGGCTTTAGCTAGGATTAAGCCTGTGTTTAAGACTGTTGCTCCGCCGTGGAGCTTAAACTTAGTTCTTAACGTTCTTCAAGGAGTTCCATTTGAACCCCTTCATTCCATTGATATCAAGCTGTTATCCTGGAAGGTTCTGTTTTTGATGGCTATTTCCTCGGCTCGAAGAGTCTCTGAGTTATCTGCCTTACATTGTGATTCTCCTTATCTGATTTTTCATTCAGACAAGGTAGTTCTGCGTACTAAACCTGGGTTCTTACCTAAGGTAGTTACTAACAGGAATATCAATCAAGAGATTGTTGTTACATCACTGTGTCCTAACCCTTCTTCAAAGAAGGAACGACTTTTGCATAATCTGGACGTAGTCCATGCCCTGAAGTTCTATTTGCAGGCAACTAAAGATTTTCGTCAAACTTCTTCCCTGTTTGACGTTTACTCTGGACAGAGAAGAGGTCAAAAGGCTTCGGATACCTCTCTCTCTTTTTGGCTTCGTAGCATAATACGTTTAGCCTATGAGGATTACAGCTCATTCTACTAGAACTGTGGCTTCCACCTGGGCCTTTAAAAATGAGGCCTCTGTTGAACAGATTTGCAAGGCTGCAACTTGGTCTTCACTTCACACTTTTTCAAAATTTTACAAATTTGACACTTTTGCTTCTTCGGAGGCTATTTTTGGGAGAAAGGTACTTCAGGCAGTGGTTCCTTCTGTTTAATGTCCCTGCCTTGTCCCTCCCTTCATCCGTGTACTTTAGCTTTGGTATTGGTATTCCATAAGTAATGGATGACCCGTGGACTGACTACACTTAACAAGAGAGAACATAATTTATGCTTACCTGATAAATTTATTTCTCTTGTAGTGTAGTCAGTCCACGGCCCGCCCTGTCTTTAAGGCAGATCTAAATTTTAATTAAACTCCAGTCACCACTGCACCCTATGGTTTCTCCTTTCTCATCTGCTTTGGTCGAATGACTGAATATGACATGTGAGGGGAGGAGCTATATAGCAGCTCTGATTGGGTGATCCTCTTGCAGCTTCCTGTTAGGAAGAGATATATTCCATAAGTAATGGATGACCCGTGGACTGACTACACTACAAGAGAAATAAATTTATCAGGTAAGCATAAATTATGTTTTTTTTAAGGAAGGAAAGAGAAGGGAGGAAAGGGGAGTAAAGGTGGAGAAAGTATAGTAAGATCTGTGGATTCACTAAGTTGCGCATATTTGCACACAGGTTTTTTACACTCTTCCCCCCCCCCCCCCCTTCATGGTTTAACACAATCCACTTTACACGGTACAGAGCATACACGACCCTAATACTCACTGATTCACTGTCTTTAAAAACACACACACTTCACAATTGCTTCATGCTATTTAATATATATATATATATTAAAGATCTAGAGGATAATACTGATATAACAATAAGGCCGTCTGATAAAGGCGGCAATGTGGTCGTATTAAATTCTTCTGACTACATTGCTGAGGCACAGAAACAAGTTCTGATACCTCAGTTTACATCAAACTCAAAGATAATCCTACAGAGACAATCAAGAAGGAACTAGCAAATATTGTAAAAATAGCTAGAAACAACAATGTAGTTGAAATTACAGATATTGAGGATCTTATACCACAATTCCCAGTCATAGCTGTTTTTCACATGTTCCCCAAAATTCATAAAAACTATGAAAATCGCCCTGGTCGCCCAATCATTGCAGGAATAGCTTTCCTCCATGAACCCCTATCTGAGCTTGTGGACATTTTTTTACAACCTTTAGTGAGACAAATTCCCAGTTACATTCAAGATACCACTGATTTATTGAATAAATTGCAAAATATATCCTGGAAAAATACCTATAAATTTTGTGTTGTGGATGTAACATCTTTATATACATCTATTTCACACGAAAAAGGGATGGCAGCTATGGACCATATGTTTGACTTATATGGTAATTTTGAACCAAGTGTCAAACATTTTCTCCTATTAGCCATTGAATACTTGCTAACACAGTTTCTTCATGTCTGGACGAGATTGCTATCTGCAAAGACGTGGGACAGCGATGGGGGCAAAATTTGCCCCATCCTATGCCATTCTTTTTATTTCATGGTGGGAGCTGTCCCACGTCTTTGTGGATGGTAATCCGTTCAAGGATAAGATTATTCAATATTATCGCTACATCGATCTGTTTTTTTATCATCAATGGCAGTGATGATGAGGTTGAACAGTTTTGCAAATATCTAAATCTAAATGATTGTGGTATCCAATTTATGGGAGAGATTGATGCTCATTTTGTAAAATTTCTTGATTTAGAAATCACAGGAGACAAATTATGTGAAAAAATCAAAACTTCTCTCTTTAGAAAAGCTACCGCAGGGAATACCACTTTGGAATTCAATTCCTGCCACCCCAAACATGTTATCAAAGGAATTCCTAAGGGTGAATTCATACGAGCAAAAAGGAACTGTAGTACTGAAAATGATTACCACCAACAAGCCTCTATCATTACTGAAAGATTAATCAAAAGGGGCTACAATTTTGAATTGCTAAGTCAAATAAAAAGTGAAGTTGAACAAATTCCAAGAGATAACTTGTTGAAATATAAACACACTAAAATAAGAAATCTAAACAAAACAAGCTTAAATTTATCACAACTTTCAGCAAAGATTATTACAAAGTCTGTAACATAATCAGGGAATCTATGCAAATTCTACATACTGATCCTATAATTGTGGATGTACTTAGGCAAGGCTGTGATTTTGTAGCTAGAAGAGGCAAAACCCTAGCTAATGCATTATCTCCCTCAGATCTACCTACTAAACCTGCAGGCACTTGGTTAAAAAAGAAACTTGGTTTCTACAAGTGCCGACGTCCTATCTGTAAAACATGTCTTCATGTTACAGAGGGACCTAAATTTAGATCAATTACAACAACAATGGAACATAATATAAAAATTTTTATCAACTGCTCCACTACTCATGTAGTGTATTTATTAACTTGCCTCATTTGCAGGAAACGGTACACAGGTAAAACAAAAAGGCCCCTAAAAGACAGGTTCTTACATTTGAGATCCATAGAAGACGTGGATTGTGACACTCCTGACGCAAGACACTTTAGAGAACAACGTAACTCTGATGTCTCTAAACTAACTATACAAGGCATTGACCATGTCCCATGCTGGAAAAGAGGAGGGGACAGGGAAAAGAAACTAAATAAAAGAGAAATCTACTGGATGTTTTCACTTAACACCAGTAGTCCTTATGGCCTCAATATAAGAAGAAATCTGGATACGTTTATCTAATATTTTGTTGTCTCAATTAAGTAGTGCAATATAGACAATTTAAGCCTCTACTGTGATTTTGCATATTCCCATATTCTAACAAATTCTCCCTTACAAATTTCATAAGTTCAGATGATATCTTAAAAGGGACAGTCAAGTATAAATTAAACTTTCATTATTCAGATAGGACTTTTAATTTTAATTGACTTTCCAATTTACTTTTATCATCAAATTTGCTTTTTTCTCTTGGTATTCTTAGTTTAAACTAAACATAGGTAGGCTCATATGCTAATTTCTAAGCCTTTGAGGGCTGCCTCTTATCACATGCTTTTTTAAATCTCTTTTCAACACAAAGACAGAAAGTACATGTGGGCTATATAGATAACACTGTGTTCAGGCACAGAAAGTTATTTAAGATCTAGCACAATACAATGCTAAATTTAACCCTTTCGTGACAGGGTTAAAGTGCCTACATTGGAACACCTGTTCCGATGTAGACAAATTGAAACTACGACCTTAACCCGACCTCTCAGCGGAGCCGCCTCCATCCTTGACCTAGGAATCGCCATCAAGCGCTGACTCTCAGCGCGCACTCCTGACGTCAGAGAAGGAGACACCATCTGGGTACGGCATGCAACGTGGACGAAGGCATTACTCACAGACGCGACTGGAGGGGTTTCTACCTAGCCACGACCATCTGCGGAAGTTGCCTTTTTAGACATGTATAACGGAACGGTCCGACACACCAACCTTAAAGGTTACTTACCATTTCTACGCTTCATTTTCACGACTCCGCTGAATACAGAGGATGCTAGCTAAGTATTTCTTTCCTTCACGCTTCAATGTTAATGCTAATGCTCGATTATTATAATACATGACTCAATGACTTTTTGGGACATTAGCTACCAGTATTGTCTGTACATCAGAACATATTGGACACTAGCCATTCGTTGCAAATTTCTGTAACAAATACTGGACATTGGCTAATAATATTGCACGCATAGCACAACATAGTGGGCATCAGTCCCTCACTGTCTATTTCCCATTGGAACGTGATAACTGAACTTTCCTGATAATTACTTATCTCAGTGGCACAATCCTATATTATACTTAGGAACTTTCAATATGTATACTATATATGGATCATGGCTAATGTACTCCTATTATTGTTTTGTTTGTGTGTGTGTGTGTGTGTGTATATATATATATATCAGAGAAAAAAAGAAAAAATGTTACACAACCAGCTCCAATCCACAGTTATAATGTAGGAGATGCAAGTTAGTGAATAAAAGAGATGGAGCGCATACACTGTCACTAAAACGCTATAAGTTACAATGTTCCATGAACTGAGCCATATAAATAGTGCAGCCTGAAGTCACAGAGAGACCATAACAATACCAAAGGACGGTTACTCACCACCCCAGGTAGAAGGGACAGTCTGACAAGCAGGATCATGCACAAACGGCCGGCGTTAGTCTTCAGTATGCGCTCCAGACCCGAGCTCCAATGCACTTCCGGGTATCACGTGTTGCAATCCTCCAATAGCGTTCCAGTGATCCGTCTCCCAAAGCGTCACTATAGAGTGAACTGATCCACAGCACAACACAGCTGAGAGGTGCCCAGAAGCCGGTCAGGGAAAGTAGATAGCTTGATTTGCAGAAAGAAAAAGCCGGCACTTCTCCCAGAGTGAATAATAAAAACGATCTTTATTCCATATACATTAAAATAAGTAAGAAAGAATGCAAAGCTAGAAAGTATGCCTTACATGTTTCGGCTAGTGCAATGTTTCGGCTAGTGCAGCCTTAATTAATGATTAAGGCTGCACTAGCCGAAACATGTAAGGCATACTTTCTAGCTTTGCATTCTTTCTTACTTATTTTAATGTATATGAAATAAAGATCGTTTTTATCATTCATCCTGGGAGAAGTGCCGGCTTTTTCTTTCTGCAATTCAAGATATATATGTATATATGTATATATGTATATATGTATATATGTATATATGTATATATGTATGTGTATATATATATGTATATGTATATATGTATATGTATATATATATATGTATATGTATATATATATATGTATATATGTATATATATATGTATATATATATGTGTGTATGTATATATGTATGTGTATATATATATATATATATGTGTATATGTATATATATGTGTATGTGTATATATATATATATATATATATATATATATATATATATATATAATGTATGTGTGTATATATATATATATATATGTATGTATATATATGTGTGTTTGTGTGTGTGTGTGTGTGTGTGTGTATATATATATATATATATATATATATATATATATATATATATATATATATAAAGCAAAGTGAGTTTTATTTACAATTATGAGTAAAAGTTCCGTATAACTTAGGCAAAATAAATGGCTGTTGTTGAAGGCAGTGAGGAGGGCTGGGGTGGGCGCCTGACGCGTTTCAGCTCATATAGAGCCTTAATCATAGACAGAATGAAGCCCTAATGCCCTATGCTGACTAATATAAACTATTCTCACTAGCTATTGGTTACTTAGGCCTTCCTGTGCAACTAATGAGCAAGCTCTTGTGGGGGAAATACCCTATGTAATTTGAATATCATTACTATTGAGTGGTGGTGACCATTTTTAACCCTTTAGGTACCTGTTTAGTATTCCTATTAAGCAGCCTATGGTGTTACCTGCTATGTATTTAAATAAATAGATATATTAATCTCCTTACTAATACAAAGTAAAATAACTGTTGTTGCTAATCATGTATACTGATTATATGTAATACACTAAATGCAAAAACAACCAGAATAAATTAACCCTGTATGGGTAGGTGCAACTATACTTGTATGTGTATCTATCTATAGCTGTAAGTTCACTATTTATATATTAGGAGGCCAATAAGGTTAAAACTAAATGGGTAAATTCTCAAGAAAATGTCTAAAGAGATGGAGAAACTGAATAGGCAAATAATAATACTAATGATAGCATAGTCTAGTGCAAATATAGGAGATGATGTTGAACTAGACATGACAGCAAGTCAACAATATATTGTTGTCACTGGATTTGTACTGGTTTGATGGATAACATCTCCATCAAAATACCTTAGTTAAATCTTTAGTTTGCTAAATGCAAAAGTTATCAATTAATTATCATCCTCTCTGGTTAATCTAGACTGGCTCAATTATAGGCCTATGTGGGATGTATAGGACAGGTATACTGAAATATTTACATATGTGTATATGTGTATACTGATATTAGATGTGCTAAGCTTATATTAGGGTAACACATCCCATTCATAATTAAGTTTTTAGATATTATCAATAGAAGTGTGGATCATACTCAAGTGTGTTCGTTGGGATCTGACATCTTTTACAAGTAATTGATCAAGTCCGTCTCAATATTGAGACCGGACGGTTGCCGGCTTCCTAGGGTGAAGATCCAGAACACCTCCTTTGCAAGGAGGTCCTTGGATCTATCCCCACCTCTTGGCTTTTTGTTTATCTTGTCAATCACCATCCAGGTAAATCCACTCACATCCTTACTGTGCTCTTCCACAAAGTGTTTAGAGGCTCCAGTGGTCACATTACCTCGTTCTATGTCATTGAGGTGGGCACTAATCCTCTCCCTGGCCTCACAAGAGGTGCAACCTACATATTGCTTCTTACATTGTAAGCAAGTAATCATGTAGATTACAAAGTTGGACCTGCAATTTGTGCATTGCAGTAATGAATACACCTTTTGTGTGGCCAGGGATTGGAAAAATTTACCTGTGGTAACGTATACGCAAGCCTTGCAGGTGCTGTTACCACATTTGAAGTGTCCCTTCTGTGACA
This sequence comes from Bombina bombina, assembly GCF_027579735.1. Lineage (NCBI taxonomy): Eukaryota > Metazoa > Chordata > Amphibia > Anura > Bombinatoridae > Bombina > Bombina bombina. The sequence goes on along the minus strand of NC_069499.1, from coordinate 1,263,410,782 downwards.
ACCAACTACTTAGTGGTCTTGGTTTTTTAATCATCGATGGAGAGATTTGATTACCAATGGTTGTGTTGCGCCTTCCTACGCAAAAACAGCCATCTTTGATATCATCTTTTAGTAGATCATCTGCTAACAAAATTGGCAGGTTTTTACGCAGAATCTTGCAAATGGAGTAATATTGAGGACTGTAAGTAGTCACAAAGGTAGGCTTCTGCCTAGCCTTCTTAGATCTTGATCTTGTTTCAAGGAGGGACTCCCGGTTTTGATGGTTGACCTCATCCAGTGCTCTATGTACCACTTCAGTGTCATAACCACGTTCTAACAGTTTCTTGGTTAGTTTTTCACTTTCTGCCAAGAATGTATCATCCTCTGAGCAATTTCTCCGTATTCTTAAGAATTGCCCTTTTGCTATACCATAGGTAGTATGTGGAGGATGGTTACTTCTTGCATGCAAGAAGGTGTTTGAGGAGATAAGTTTGACATACAATGAAGTGCTCACTCTGTTTTCCCCTGGAAGTCCTGTTAGGATTAAGTCCAATGATAAATGCAATTCGTTATCGGCACCTGTAACAATCCCAAGTCGACTGCACTGTCGACAACTTTACATATGTGACCGGACCCGTATCGTCCGTAACTTCACCACTCACCTCACACAGTGGACCGGTCCTAACGGCAAAGATTCTCCTTAGGGCGACCTGTCTGTACGATATCCACAGAGTGTTTTGTCACTGTGGGTAAAAACCTCCACCAGTGCCGTCCATGAAACTGGAGTTACAAGCGTCCTGCTTCACTCTGTTAGCATCGAGCCTCAATCTCACTCAGCGTGTGACGTCACCCGATCCTGCCTCCCGTATTCTCGTCCACCTGTTGCCGTGAGAGGTGAGTGGGCTTGTGTTTGCAGGGGTCTCCTTCGTGTTATCCGTGCAATATCATCTGTTTCAATCAATGTAGCAATAACCAAAAGTTGGATGCACTGGATACAGATGAAGTTTCAGAAAGCTTTATTTGAAGAAACATTAAAAGCTCATCATTACAATAATGACACTGCGAATCCCATGATACATGAGTGGTGTGTGTTCCACCCCAAGGACTGCTTGCTGACGCGTTTCGGCTCCAAGGGCCGTAATCGTAGCTGCAGTCACTTGTTCCAAATGAGATTAAATACCCATTGGAACCAGTTAATAGGTTAAAAACAAAGAACCTCCTTTTACCCGGGGCGGAACAATACCACACCTCTTAAAATTAACCCTTCAATAATATGTGAACTATTAACTCTATTTAAGCTCAAACAATTGAAATGGTTCTTTAAGCTCATTCTACTGAAGTTTCAATCTTACAACACATGTAAATTATATCTATTGTATCAAAACCTTATTTTGACAACGAGTTGATACAGAAAAAACAGGGCGATAGGTACAATAACAGATATGTGGTCATATAACATAACAGAGTAATTTTGTACGAATTAATGTGAAAACATATATAGGTACATTTTTCTCATAAAAATTACATATCTAAATATCCAAATTTGCTCCTATATACAGTGGATGAAACAGAAATGTATTTGTATTATAATTCATGTTACAAAACGTATACTCTATCATTACATCAAGCATAAACATTATGCACTGAAATGAAATTTTGCTTCTATATACAATGGATGATACAAAAACTATTTGTATTACAGTTCATGTTATAAGTAGTGTATTCTTTCATTACTTTAAGTATTAACATTATACACTGAAATGAAATTTTATTTTATTTTATTGGCTCTATTCATGTAATATTTCAATATTCTAACACTTTAATATTGAAATATTAAAATTACAGAGTGTTCATGAGAGTAACATACTCTAAAAGAGGACACACTAAATCTTTCAAACCAGAACATAGTACTAAGTGAACTCAACTATATTTAAATGTACTTCTTGTGGCGAATCTAAAGATGATTTTATTTTATCTTGCGGGTTGTGTTAAAAATCTGTTATTAAGCAAGCTTTCTACAATCCAACTAAATTTTATTTTATTACAAAATCTTTTATTTTATTGCATTGCATTCTATTTTGTTTTGTCAGATTTATTAGTACCAATAAATAATTTCAGATACACTAACCCACACACTTATTTTCTTATTCCCAAAAGTTTATTAGATCAAATTCTGAGTTTAATCCAAGGGGGACCCTGGTCTTCAATTTATGTATCCAAAAGGCTTCCCTTTTAGATAGAAGTTTGTCTCTATCTCCCCCTCTGGATTTGCATTTGAACAATTCTATAATGGTCCATTTAAAGGTGTGTACACTACTATTGTGTTCCAATTTAAAGTGCTGTACTAGCGGCGTGGTAAGTTTGCCTGCCTTTATATTAGTTAGGTGTTCCCTTATCCTCTCTCTGGTCTCTCTTGTAGTGAGCCCAGTATATTGAATATTACATGATGTGCAGGTAATCAAGTATATTACGTAACAAGACCTACAATTTAAACATGAGGAATGATTAAATCTTTCTCCAGTAACTGTGCTGGAAAATCCATCCCCCTGTTGTAAATGAGCACAAGCTGTACACGGTGTATAACTGCACTTATAGGTGCCTTTAAATCTGAGCCATGATGAAGTGGTGGCAATTGGTTGTTCTGAACTCAGTTGTGTTGGAGCAACTATATTCCCCCAAAAGAGTTAGAAGGGGGGGGGGGGGGAGAGGAAAAAAAGCAGAAAAGGGCATACTGAAGGAACAGGGTCTGCCACCACGCAGAGGGAGGTCGAACACAAAATACAAATAAAATCAGTAATAAATTTGTCATCACATATACTCAGTGATATGGAAATAAAGGTACTCAGCTATGGATTGAGTTTTGTTCCAGCTGAAAATTTCAACCTTTTCCAAACACTAGTAGATGTGAACAAACTTATCAGAAATCTCACGCTAAAGAAATACTTTAATGAAACATTATCAGTGAATAGTGGAGATTACTTTGTTGATGAAATTCAGTCTGTTAGTACTAATGAGCCCTTAAATTTTCAGGAACAAAGTGATCTACAGTCCCTGTGTACAGCTTGTGCTCATTTACAACAGGGGGATGGATTTTCCAGCACAGTTACTGGAGAAAGATTTAATCATTCCTCATGTTTAAATTGTAGGTCTTGTTACGTAATATACTTGATTAATATTCAATATACTGGGCTCACTACAAGAGAGACCAGAGAGAGGATAAGGGAACACCTAACTAATATAAAGGCAGGCAAACTTACCACGCCGCTAGTACAGCACTTTAAATTGGAACACAATAGTAGTGTACACACCTTTAAATGGCCATTATAGAATTGGTCAAATGCAAATCCAGAGGGGGAGATAGAGACAAACTTCTATCTAAAAGGGAAGCCTTTTGGATACATAAATTGAAGACCAGGGTCCCCCTTGGATTAAACTCAGAATTTGATCTAATAAACTTTTGGGAATAAGAAAATAAGTGTGTGGGTTAGTGTATCTGAAATTATTTATTGTTAATAATAAATCTGACAAAACAAAATAGAATGCAATACAATAAAATAAAAGATTTTGTAATAAAATAAAATTTAGTTGGATTGTAGAAAGCTTGCTTAATAACAGATTTTTAACGCAACCCGCAAGATAAAATAAAATCATCTTTAGATTCGCCACAAGAAGTACATTTAAATATAGTTGAGTTCACTTAGTACTATGTTCTGGTTTGAAAGATTTAGTGTGTCCTCTTTTAGAGTATGTTACTCTCATGAACACTCTGTAATTTTAATAATTTTAATATTTTGATATTTCAATATTAAAGTGTTAGAATATTGAAATATTACATGAATAGAGCCAATAAAATAAAATTTCATTTCAGTGTATAATGTTAATACTTAAAGTAATGAAAGAATACACTACTTATAACATGAACTGTAATACAAATAGTTTTTGTATCATCCATTGTATATAGAAGCAAA